>NW_028225182.1:40601901-40891901 GCF_052327205.1 Somniosus microcephalus | reverse complement strand
AGGAACTATCCCCACTACCTCACGAATCCTTGCCTCGTCTCTAACCTCCCCCAGCCCGACAGCCTCCGAGATCTCTGCGCTCCTCCAATTCTGGCCTCTTGCGCATCCCCAATTTTAATCGCACCGCCATTGGCGGCCGTGACTTCAGCTGCCTGGGCCCTAAGCTCTGGAATTCCCTCCCCAAGACTCTCCGCCTCTCTCTCCTTCTTCAAGTCTCTCCTTAAAACCGACCTCTTTCACCAAGCTTTGGTCACCTGTCCCAATATCTTCTTGTGTGGTTTATGGTGGGGACTGAAAACATTGGCTTCAATCGTCCAAATATTTAACTGGAGGAAATTTCTGCTCCTCCAGTATAGGATGTCGGACAACACGGAGGCACTGGAGAGGTACCACCAACGCTGCCTCCGCAAGATCCTGCAAATCCACTGGCAGGATAGGCGCACCAACGTCAGTGTTCTCGCTCAGACCAACATCCCCAGCATCGAAGCTTTGACCATGCTCGATCAGCTCCGATGGACGGGTCACATTGTCCGCATGCCCGATACGAGACTCCCAAAACAAGCGCTCTACTCGGAGCTCCGGCACGGCAAGAGAGCCCCGGGTGGGCAGAGGAAGCGCTTCAAGGACACCCTCAAAACCTCCTTGAAAAAGTGTAACATCCCCACCGACACCTGGGAATCCCTGGCCCAAGACCGCACAAAGTGGAGGAGAAGCATCCGGGAAGGCGCCGAACACCTCGAGTCTCTTCGCCGGGAGCAAGCGGAAGCCAAGCGCAAGCAGCGGAAGGAGCGCACGTCAACCCAAGCACCCCACCCACCCACCCCTCCAAACACCGTCTGCCCCACCTGTGACAGAGACTGTCGGTCCCGCATTGGACTCATCAGTCACCTGAGAACTCATTTTTAGTGTGGAAGCAAGTCATCCTCGGTTCCAAGGGACTGCCTAAGAGAGAGAGGTAGTGGCGAGGTAGAGCTGGGTGTCATCGGCGTACATGTAGAACCTGGCGTTGCGTTTTCGGATGATGTCGCCGAGGGGCAGCATGTAGATCAGAAATAGGAGGGGGCGGCCAAGGATAGATACTTGGGGGGGGGGGGGACACCAGAGGTAATGGTGCGGGAGCGGGAAGAAAAGCCACTGCAGGCGATTCTCTGAACAATGCCAGATGCTGCCCCCCTCACCCCACCCACCGACATACATCGAGCGGGAGCTGGAAACCCCTCAGCCCCACAGACCGTTGGCCAACTGCGCAGATGCTCCCACTGCCCCAGCTAAGCACAGACTGGCGATGGAAGGAGATGTTCCAGGCCTGGGTGTCTCAACTCCGGGCTGGATCAACATGCTAAGCGCCAGAGGCACAGATTTTTATTTATTTTACCAAAAAAAAAAGGAGATTTTCGATGTTTGATTATATGTTAATCATTTCCGGAACTCACTTAAAAAAAGCAGGGCCATCCAGTCCAAAACTGGATGACGTCCATCAGAGAGCTGATGCAAAAGGGATAAGAGAAGACAACACCTGGACTGATGCCTAAATCCTGCAAGAAACAAAAATAACTGCAGAGTTTAAAGCTCCATTACTTTAATCTGCAGCATATACGTCGCTCGCTAGATAAGCATTTTAGATAAGTGTCTCAGAAGAGTGGTCTCCATGACAATGTTTTTCCTCATTCAAAGAAGGGAAAGTGGAACAGTTTCTAATTCAGCCGCGCAATTAATACTAAACACTCCCAGGGCAGGTACAGCACGGGTTAGATACAGAGTAAAGCTCCCTCTACACTGTCTCATCAAACACTCCCCAGGGCAGGTACAGCACGGGTTTGATACAGAGTAAAGCTTCCTCTACACTGTCCCATCAAACACTCCCAGGGCGGGTACAGCAGGGGTTAGATACAGAGTCAAGCTCCCTCTACACTGTCCCATCAAACACTCCCAGGGCAGGTACAGCACGGGTTAGATACAGAGTAAAGCTCCCTCTACACTGTCCCCATCAAACACTCCCAGGGCAGGGTCAGCACGGGTTAGATACAGAGTAAAGCTCCCTCTACACTGTCCCATCAAACACTCCCAGGGCAGGTACAGCACGGGTTAGATACAGAGTAAAGCTCCTTCTACACTGTCCCCATCACACACTCCCAGGGCAGGTACAGCACGGGTTAGAGACAGAGTAAAGCTCCCTCTACACTGTCACGTCATTGTGTTTCAACTCAACCTCGGTGGAGTTCCCACTACTGTACATTTTACCATTCTGAATTAGAATTAGAATTCACTTAGTACAGCCAGTAACCCTTTAGGAGCTCCCATAGCCCATATCTGCTTAGGAGAATGGGGTAAACTGCAGCAATACATTATGAGGACAGGTTGCATAGACTAGGCTCGTACTCCCGCAAGTACAGAAGATGGCGAGAAAGGCACAGATGAGGGGTTCAGCAGTAGGTGAGAGGAGGCAGGGGCGGAGACGGGTGATGCCGATTATCCCCTCACTCAGAGATGCGCGTCAGCCAGTGGCTCAGTGGGCAGCACTCCACTCCAGAGACTTGAGCACAAAAATCCAGGCTGACGCTCCCAGTGCCAGTACAGGAAACTCTATTATCCGGCACCGACGGGACCGGCGTGGTGCCGGTTTATCAAAAAGTCCGGATTACAGAGAGGTATCGTTTAAAAGGTACGAGAGCTCCGTACACAGCAACAAATCCAGGCTTCCCTGTTGCTTAGCAACATGTGCAGGAACTCCAGCCACAGACCAAGCGTCCCTGTTGCTTAGCAACAAGTGCACGAACCCCAGTTACACAGCCACAGATCCAGGAACTGCCACTAATATGAAGTAAAACTTACCTGAACCTACTCCTGAATTTTGCCGGTTAACAGAGGTTTCCGGTTATTTAGGTGCCGGTAAATCGAGAGTTTCCTGTACTGAGGAAGCGCCGCGCTGTCAGGGGGTGCCGTCTTTCGGATGAGACGTTAAACCGAGGCCCCCGTCTGCCCTCTCGGGTGGACGTAAAAGATCCCATGGCCGCTATTGGAAGAAGAGCAGGGGAGGAGTTCCCCCCCGGTGTCCTGGGGCCAATATTTATCCCTCAATCAACATCGCTAAAAAAAAGATGATCTGGTCATTATCACATTGCTGTTTGTGGGAGCCTGCTGTGCACAAATTGGCTGCCGCGTTTCCTTACATTACAACAGTGACTCCACTTCAAAAAGTACTTCATTGGCTGTAAAGCGCGTTGGGACGTCCGGCGGTCGTGAAATGTAGAAATGCAATTCTGTCTTTTTTTTCCTCTTCTAACTAGAAGTTCTAACTAGCAGCTGCCAAAGCAAACTCTTTTCGTTTTCTTATTGGAATTGAAACGATTAAGTAATTTGACTGGGGAGCCATGTAAATAGGTCATTGATGAATACACAGGAAACCAGGCCCACGGAGCCACAACACTCTACGCAACGTGCCTGAACCTCAGTGAGCATCTTACACAGCAGCCTGGTCTCTCTGGGCAACCGGCCACAGGGAACAAAGGTTTCAGGCCACGAAAGAAGCAGCGAAAAAGTTACAAATCTGAATTCCCTTCCCCCCCCTCCTCACTCCCGCTACATCCACAGAACAAACACAGAAACATAGAAGATAGGAGCAGGAGTAGGCCATTCGGCCCCTCGAGCCTGCTCCGCCATTTAATGAAATCATGGCTGATCATCCAAATTCAGTACCCTGTCCCTGCTTTCTCCCCATATCCCTTGATCCCTTTAGCCTTAAGAAATATATCTAAATCCTTCTTGAATATATTTAATGAATTGGCCTCAACTGCCTTTTGTGGTAGAGAATTCCACAGGTTCACCACTCTCTGGGTGAAGAAATTCCTCCTCATTTCAGTCCTAAATGGCTTACCCCTTATCCTTAGACTGTGACCCCTGGTTCTGGACTCCTCCGCCATCGGGAACATCCTTCCTGCATGTCGTCTATCTAGTCCTGTTAGAATTTTTAAAGTTTCAATGAGATCCCCTCTCATTCTTCTAAACTCCAGCAAATATAAGCCCAATCGACCCAATCTCTCCTCATACGTCATTCCTGCCATCCCAGGTATCAGTCTGGTGAATCTTCGCTGCACTCCCTCCATGGCAAGAACATCCTTCCTCAGATAAGGCGACCAAAACTGCACACAATACTCAAGGTGTGGTCTCACCAAGGCCCTGTACAACTGCAGTAAGACATCTTTGTTCCTGTACTCAAGCCCTCTCGCTACGAAGGCCAACATACCATTTGCCTTCTTAACCGCCTGCTGCACCTGCATGCTTACCTTCAGCGACTGGTGCTCAAGGACACCCAGGTCTCGTTGCACTTCCCCTTCTCCCAATCTATTGCCGTTCAGATAATAACCTGCCTTCCTGTTTTTGCCACCAAAGTGGATAACCTCGCATTTATCCTCATTATACTGCATCTGCCATGCTTCTGCCCAATCACCCAACCTGTCCAAATCATACTAGAGTTTCTCGGCATCCTCCTCACAGCACACACGCCCACCCAGCTTTGTGTCGTCTGCAAACTTGGAGATATTACATCTAGTTCCCTCGTCTAGATCATTAATATATATTGTGAATAGCTGGGGTCCTAGCACCGATCCCTGCGGTACCCCACTAGTCACTGCCTGCCACTCGGAAAAAGAGCCGTTTATTCCAACTCTTTGCTTCCTGTCTGCCGACCAGTTCTCTATCCAAGTCAGTACCTTACCCCCAATCCCACGTGCTTTAACTTTACACGCTAATCTCTTATGCAGGACCTTATTGAAAGCCTTCTGAAAGTCCAAATACACCACATCCAGAGTCTTCGCCCACTGTGAAGGCAAGAGCTCGCATTCATACAACAACAACTTTCATTTATATTGCCCCTTACCCCACCTCAGGACGTCCCAAAGTGCTTTACAACCAATGAAGTACTTTTTGAAGTGTAGTCACTGTTGTAATGTAGGAAACGCGGCAGCCAATTTGCGCACAGCAAGCTCCCACAAATAGCAATGGATAATGACCAGCTAATCTGTTTTTTTTTTTTTAAATGATGTTGTTTGAGGGATAAGTATTGGCCCCAGGATACCGGTGAGAGCGCCCCACTGCTCTTCTTCCTGTAGTGGCCATCGGATCTCTTACGTCCACCCGAGAGCGCAGACAGTGGCCCTCGGTTTAACGCCTCATCTGAAAGACGGCACCTCCCGTCAATGCGGGGCTCCCTCAGCACTGCACTAGAGTGTCAGCCTGGATTTTGTGCTCAAGTCCCTGGAGTGGGATTCGAACCTACGACCTTCTGACTCCGAGACGAGAGAGTGTGACCCACCGAGCCACGGCTGACGCATACACTCGTGCGGCCTTTTTCTCCCTGCTCCTGGTGATGCATCCACCGCGAAGGCTGGAATATTATCCGCGGAGTGATTCCCAGTGGTTGCTTGGGATTTGTAAAGTATACTGCTACATACAAGCAAAATACAATAGGTTATGTCCATCTCAAATGCTCGACTTCAAAAAGGAGTTAATAGGATAGAAGCAGGGGATTGTTTTCGGTCATTTTGATTGTTGGGATTTGGTCAGATGATGTGAAGCTTATGTTATCATACATCAATTCCCAAGATGGGAAAAAACCTGTCGAATTCTCAACGGTAGTTAAGACTTTACTTTGCAAAATGGAAGAATCTTTGGAAGTTGTTCAAAGGGGTAATTAACCCATTACGGACTCTTGATTAATATTTTCCTTAATTCGTTCATGGGATCTGGGCGTCGCTGGGCATTTATTGCCCATCCCTAGTTGCCCTTGAGAAGGTGGTGGTGAGCCGCCTTCTTGAACCGCTGCAGTCCGTGTGGTGAAGGTGCTCCCACAGTGCTGTTAGGGAGGGAGTTCCAGGATTTTGACCCAGCGACGATGAAGGAACGGCCGATATATTTCCAAGTCAGGATGGTGTGCGAGACTTGGGGAACTTGGAGGTGGTGGTGTTCCCACGCGCCTGCTGCCCTTGTCCTTCTTGGTGGAAGAGGTCGCGGGTTTGGGAGTAATTTGTTTTATATTGTACTCAATATTGTTTGTTGAATCCTTTCTTTGCTTCATACATTTCTGTGTACTGCATGGAAATATGAGTTACTTTAACCCAAGACCATGGGGTTACAGTTAATCTGGTGAGCAGATACTACAAGAAAGAAAAGAGCGAGCTGGCACTTAAACCAGTGCTGTCCAATTCAAACCACTGACTGGTGTGGCAACAACACTGCTTTAGGCACATGCACAAATATTAGTAGAAAACGCCTTAATGCACTCACACAATACAGGTAACTGTACTTTAAATGTGCATATTT
The DNA here is from genome assembly GCF_052327205.1 of Somniosus microcephalus. Lineage (NCBI taxonomy): Eukaryota > Metazoa > Chordata > Chondrichthyes > Squaliformes > Somniosidae > Somniosus > Somniosus microcephalus. The sequence continues at coordinate 40,885,583 of NW_028225182.1, read as the reverse complement.
ACTTAAACAACAATCCGCCGGCATTCAGTCAACCAAGGAAGTAAAGCACACACAATGATCAAAAACACTCTTACACTTTGCTTGAGAGAGAGAGAGAGAGAGAGAGAGAGAGAGAGAGTGCAAGATCAAGAGAGCACGAGATCGAGAGAGCGCGCGCGAGATCGAGAGAGAGCGAGCGCGAGATCGAGAGAGAGCAAGCGCGAGATTGAGAGCCAGCTCGAGAGATCGAGAGAGAGCGAGCTCGAGATCGAGAGAGAGCGAGCGCGAGATCGAGAGAGCCAGCTCGAGAGAGAGCGAGATCGAGAGAGAGCGAGCGCGAGATCGAGAGCGAGCTCGAGATCGAGAGAGCGAGCTCGAGAGAGAGATCGAGAGGGCGAGCTCGAGATCGAGAGAGCCAGCTCGAGAGAGAGCCAGCTCGAGATCGAGAGAGAGCGAGCTCGAGATCGAGAGAGAGCGAGCTCGAGAGAACGCTGTTGTGTATGTACCTTTAAGAGAATAACTGGTCTCAGACTGCAGTACCGGCAGTGACCACCCCTGTATAAAAGGCGCTAGAGAGCCTGTTTGTTAGTTTCACTATTGACTTCCACCAGTAAAGACTTGTTTGTTTTCACTCCTGCTGGTCCGTGTCTCAATCATTCACGGACTTAACACTGGCGACAAGTAAGAAACGAACTTATCTGCAACTCGGCAGCACCTCAGACGACGTTGTTGAAGGTCGGAGCCAGAAGAAAGAAAAAAAAGAGTCCAAAGAAACTCGAGAAATGGGCGTCGACCGTCAATCATCGGTTTGAAAACTTGCAGGAGAGACTTTCCAGAGCCAGGCTGGGTTCCTCGGTCTGTGGTTTCCCAGCTAATCGGGCTGGTGGCAGGTAGTGCTCTGATCCTTCCTGGGCTGCGGCAGGCTGAAGCTCGATCGGGTGGCTTTTCAACACAGGGAGCATTCAGTGTGGCAGTATCGTATGAAGCAGCAGCCAGGGGAGCTGCAGAAATTCAACAAAAACCACAGGAATACGGCACCCACAAAATGACACGGGGATTTGCAAAATGTTATCGCTGCGGCAGAACTAACCATGACCAGAAGGACTGCTGGTCCAAAGACAAAATATGCAGACAATGCGGGAAGATTGGACACATTGCACGAGTTTGCAGGTCTGGGAAGAAGACCAGCGACAACAAAAAGGCTACTAAGGAACCGTACAAGAAAGTACAAAAGATGACGGACAGTAGTTCCGAAGACCAGATGAGCGATAGTGAATCCGGAAACAGGAGACTAAGCTGTCTCAAACTTCACAATGTAATCACAAAAGAGGATCACCGAACCATTTGGGTCACCCTCACGATAGCAGGGTCCCAAGTTAAAATGGAACTGGATACAGGATCAGCGCTAACCGTCATGAATCGATGAATCGACGAGACTACGAGCGGCTATTTTCACACATACCCTTGAGACATCCATCGTCTTGACGACGTATACGGGGCAAAAAGTATACCCCAGAGGAAGAATAAGGGTGCCTGTCGAATACAATGGCAAGAAAATACAGAAATTGTATCTCTACATACTGCCAAATGGTGGACCACTGTTATTGGGACGGGAATGGATCAGGAAGATAAACTTAGATTGGCATTCCATTCATGCAATGACGGTGGACGGTAAAAAAGATGAAGACGTCACTCCTGGACGATTGTCAACAATCTTAGCTAACGCCAAAGAGGTATTTCAACAAGAACTGGGCACGCTTAAAGGCGTAACCGCCTCGATAAAAATAGAAGAGAATGCAGTTCCCAAGTTTTTCAAAGCAAGACCAGTACCATATGCAATTCGCCCAGCCGTCGAGGCAGAGCTGGAGAATCTGGAGAAGGCGGGCGTGTTGTCTAAGGTCGACTGGAGCGAGTGGGCGACACCCATCGTTCCTGTCATGAAGAAAACGTTAAGCAATAAGTCCGGAGAGCCAAGGAAGATTCGCATCTGTGGGGATTTCAAGGTGACGGTGAACTCTGTCCTTCACACAGTACAATATCCTCTCCCAAGGATAGAAGACATCTTCGCCTCACTGTCTGGAGGGCAGCGTTTTACAAAAATTGACCTAGCACAAGCATATTTGCAGATGGAGGTTGAAGAGTCCTCTAGGAAGTATCTCACGATAAACACTCACGAAGGTCTTTACCAGTATCATCGATTGGTATTCGGTGTAGCATCGGCTCCGGCGATATGGCAAAGAGCGATGGAACAAATCCTGCAAGGGATTCCGGGGACTCAGTGTTACTTGGACGACATCCTTGTAACAGGTGAAGATGACAGTGAACACCTTAACAACCTAGAACAGGTGCTCACTAGACTACGGGAACATGGGCTGCGAGCCAACCGCCCCAAGTGCGAATTTTTTAAGAAACAGATATCGTATTGTGGCCACGTGATTGATGAAGAGGGGTTACATAAGTCCCCTGACAAAATTGAAGCGGTTGTTAAGGCCCCAGCGCCTGAAAATGTGTCGCAACTGAGGTCATTCCTCGGGTTGGCGAATTACTATCATAAGCTTTTGCCGAATTTGTCGACAATTCTGCACCCACTGAACGCCCTGCTACGAACGGGGGTAGCATGGAAATGGAACGATGATTGTAAGCGTGCTTTTCAGAAGAGTAAGGACTTAATCACTTCAAGGGAAGTATTGGCTCACTACAACCCAGCACTGCCCATCAGGCTGGCGTGTGATGCGTCTCCCTACGGCATTGGGGCGGTACTGTCACATAAATTCCTTGATGGTTTAGAGAGGCCGATAGCTTTTGCGTCACGCTCGTTAACTTCTGCCGAGCGTAACTACGCCCAGATTGACAGAGAGGCCCTCAGCCTAGTGTGGGGGGGTGAAGAAGTTCAATCACTATCTGCACGGTCAAAAATTTACTCTACTAACCGATCATCAACCTCTTGTCTCCATTTTCAACCCTCAGACGGGCGTACCGATAATGACAGCACAACGGCTGCAGAGATGGTCCCTTTTCCTAGGGGCACACCAATATGACATCGAGTACAAAGGAACTAAACAGCATGGAAATGCTGATGGATTGTCGCGCCTACCATTGCCGACGGTGGAAGAAGAAGACCTTGCAGTGGATCCAATGGAGTTATTCCACTCGACCATAGTCGAATGTCTCCCTGTGCCGAATGCAAACATAGAAAAGGAAACACGGAATGACCCGACACTATCACGGGTCTATAATTTAACGGTGAAGGGATGGCCAGCACATGGCGAACCACTGCTGCCAGCATTCTCGCCGAGAAGAGAACAGCTGTCAGTGTGCAGAGGAACCTTGATGTGTGGATCCAGAGTAGTAATTCCACCTAAGTTGACGGATAGAGTGCTCAATGAGCTTCAGGAGGGTCATCTGGGTGGGGTAAAAATGAAGAACTTAGCCAGAGCGTTTGTGTGGTGGCCGGGAATCGATAGAGAAATCGAAGAGATGACCAAGAGCTGTGCAGGATGCCAGAAGGTCCAAAACGCCCCACCACAAGCTCCTCTACATCCATGGGAGTGGCCCTCATCTCCATGGCAAAGGGTGCACATTGATTTTGCTGGTCCCTTCGTGGACTCGATGTTTTTAATTGCGGTGGATGCACAAAGTGGCCAGAGGTAATAAAAATGTCCTCAACCACCACGGAAAAAACTATCACAGTTTTGCGAACCATATTCGCCAGGAATGGGCTGCCTGAACAGATTTGCTCTGACAATGGACCACAGTTTGTGTCTGAAGAGTTCCGGAGGTTCTTAAAGAACAATGGTGTTAAGCATTACACATCTGCCCCATATCATCCAGCCACTAATGGATTGGCCGAGAGGTTTGTCCAAACATTCAAGAAGGCTATCAAGGCAATGTGTAATGAAGATATACCCCTACAACACAAGGTGGACAACTTCTTGTTTGCCTACCGGAATGCGACACATGCGGTTACCAACCAAACTCCAGCCATGATGTTCTTCAATCGAAGACTACGATGCCGCTTGGATTTGGTTAAGCCAAACGTCCGAAGAGATGTGGAGAACAGGCAGTTTCAGAATATGAATGAAAGGCCGACCAGGAGTTTTAAGATAGGTCAACCAGTTTTGGCCCGGGACTACCGCACTGAGAAATGGCAGCCAGGAACGATTTGTACACGACAAGGACCTCTCATGTATACCGTGGACGTTGGGGAGAGCATTGTAAGACGCCATGCTGACCAGATTCTAGAGTCACTGGAAAACGTCAACTCCACACCACGATCTGATACACCTGGTAATGAAATTGACGTTCCAATTGCAGCTACCGCAGAACCGGTAATATTGGAAGCAGATGAACCAAACAAAGACATTGATCCCGACGCAACATTGCCAGAAGAACCTGATACCCCAAAGAGGCATTATCCAGACAGAATCAGGAAGCCTCCTCAAAGACTGAACTTATAATTGCTTACACTTAACCAATGTATCTAGCAACAGTAATTGTGATTGTAATTCGTTATCATTTAGTTGTTAAATGAATGTTATGCACTGTTTATCTAAAAGGGGAGGAACTGTTGTGTATGTACCTTTAAGAGAATAACTGGTCTCAGACTGCAGTACCGGCAGTGACCACCCCTGTATAAAAGGCGCTAGAGAGCCTCTGTTTGTTAGTTTCACTATTGACTTCCACTAGTAAAGACTTGTTTGTTTTCACTCCTGCTGGTCAGTGTCTCAATCATTCACGGACTTAACAAACGCGAGAGAGATCGAGAGAGATCAAGAGAGATCGATCTTACATTTATATAGCGCCTTTCACGACCACCGGACGTCCCAAAGCGCTTTACAGCCAATTAAGTACTTTTGAAGTGGAGTCACTGTTGTAATGTAGGAAACTTGGCAGACAATTTGCACACAGCAAGCTCCCACAAACAGCAATGTGATAATGACCAGATCATCTCTCTTTAAGTGATCTGTGAGCTGAGGGATAAATATTGGCCCAGGACAGCGATGAGAACTCCCCCTGCTTTTCTTCGAAATAGTGGCCGTGGGGTCTTTTACATCCACCTCAGTTACCAACAAACGCACAAAAGAAGGGCCAACGTTCACGCGACACTCCGTGGGGATACGAGTATTGAGATCACATGACTGTGCCCAAAACTAATTCTCTATTAAATCAGAAGTGCAATTGGCCACAAATGGAGTCCCAATTAGCCACACGCGGCCGGCGGGTAATGTAACAGAGAACACTGACTTAAACAGAACCTTTCACATCCACAAGATGTCCCCAAGGGCGCTTTACAGCCAATAAATTACTTTGGAAATGTGGTCAAACATGACATCTCAATTTGCACACAAGGAGCTCCAAGAAACAACAAATATGTGATACGTGACCGGTTAATCCATGCTTGGCGGTGTCGTTTGAGGGAGGACTGTTCACGAGGATAGCAGAGGTCCCTGCTCTGCTTTGGATTGTGCCACGGGATCTTTCACAGCCAGCTGAGCAAGCAGGTGGAGCCACAGTTTAACAGTGGAACCGGGATTTTAACCCAACCCACCCCTCGCCCTGCGGTATTGGCGCATGGGAAGAGGCTTAAAATTAGGCCGAGGCCGGAGGGCGCTCCGTTCCCGTCCGGTGCCATCTTATCGCCACCGACTTTCAACTCGGCCGAGATTTCCCGCTGCAAGCAGGCGGCGGGGGAGGCGGGGGTGCCGCACGACTGAAGTTGCGGCCCTGTGACGTAAATCGGCACTGCGGCAGAACCACAGCGGATGCCAGAAGAGGCCGAGGCAAGTTGTAAAAGGTTCCTTCGGTCAGAACTCCTGGTGGACCAGGAGCGCTCTCTCCCTTTCTCCCCCGCCCCCACAAGAAGTCCTTGGGCCTTGCCAGCCCCGGCCTCCTCGATCGCCCTTCCCCCTGATCACCGTGGAGGCCCCCCTGCCCTCCCCCCCGGTCACCTCCCGACCTCCACTGACTGTCGGCTGCAATAGACTGGGGCTTGTTTTCTTTGGAACAGAGGAGGCCGAGGGGAGACTTAACTGAGGTGTATAAAATTATGAGGGGCCTAGATAGAGTGGATAGGAAGGGCCTATTTCCCTTAGCAGAGAGGTCAATAACCAGGGGGAAATAGATTTAAAGTAATTGGTAGAAGGATTAGAGGGAAGTTGAGGAGAACTTTTTTCACCCAGAGGGCGGTGGGGGTCTGGAACTCACTGCTTGAAAGGTTGGTAGAGAAACATAGAAGATAGGAGCAGGAGTAGGCCATTCGGCCCCTCGAGCCTGCTCCGCCATTCAATGCGATCATGGCTGATCATCCAAATTCAGTACCAGGTCCCTGCTTTCTCCCCATATCCCTTGATCCCTTTAGCCTTAAGAAATATATCCAACTCATTCTTGAATATATTTAATGAATTGGCCTCAACTGCCTTCTGTGGTAGAGAATTCCACAGGTTCACCACTCTCTGGGTGAAGAAATTCCTCCTCATCTCTGTCCTAAATGGCTTACCCCTTATCCTTAGACTATGACCCCTGGTTCTGGACACCCCCGCCATCGGGAACATCCTTCCTGCATCTAGTCTGTCCAGTCCTGTCAGAATTTTATAAGTTTCAATGAGATCCCCTCTCATTCTTCTAAACTCCAGCGAGTATAAGCCCAATCGACCCAATCTCTCCACATACGTCAATCCTGCCACCCCAGGTATCAGCCTGGTGAATCTTCGCTGCACTCCTTCCATGGCAAGAACATCCTTCCTCAGATAAGGCGACCAAAACTGCAGACAATACTCGAGATGTGGTCTCACCAAGGCCCTGTACAACTGCAGCAAGACATCCTTGCTCTTGTACTCGAATCCTCTCGCTAGAGGCAGAAACCCTCATCGCATTTAAAAAGTACTTGGATTTGCACTTGAAGTGCCGTAACCTACAGGGCTACGGACCAAGAGCTGGAAAGTAGGATTAGACTGGATAGATCTTTTTCGACTGGCACAAAATGGCCTTCTTTTGTGCCGTAAATTTCCCTGATTCTATGACTCCTGCCACCGCTCCCGCCCACCGACCAGCTGGTGGGTCTGGCCAGGTGTCGGGCAGGAACTTTTTTTAAAGTTAAGGTGGGCCGGGCCTCCAGGTCCGCGGACTCTCCGCCTGCTTTGGGGCTCGCGCTCACCGTTTCTGCCCCCTCCCCCACCGCCATTTTAAAATCGGGTCCACATTTTCTAACAATGCAGCAACTCCCTCACTCTAGATTTTGTGCTCATGTTCCTGGAAAACCACAACCTTCCGACTCAAGAGGCAGGGGTGCGCGCCAAGCGAGCCGCGCACGGGACTCGTGTTACTCCTCAGAGTTACAGGGGAATAGAGCGACACCAGGTTGCACTGTCTAATGGAGCACCTCAACGGGAATAACTGCAAGCAGTTATTGGAGGAGTAAAGTAGATTTGGGAAGCTCACTTGGCTGTCAGAGAGAAAGAACTTGCATTTCTCTAGCGCCTTTCACCACCTCAGGACGTCCCAAAGCGCTACACAGCCAATGAAGTACTTTTTTTGAAGTGCGTTCGCTGTTGTAATGTGGGAAACGCGGCAGCCAATTTGCGCACAGCAAGCTCCCACAAACAGCAAGGTGATAATGGCCCAGAAATTCAGGTTGGGGGCTTCCCGCGGGTGTAAACCCCCGACCTGCACTTGCCTAGCGCGCCGGCCGTTGAGCTGTGGGCCTGCGTGGGATTCCAATCCTGGGCCTGCTCCAACCGCCGGCGCGCAGGACTTGTGTATCCCAGGGGCGCAGTTAGTTCGATGTGGCCCCTGCGATCATGTGGGCCATGGAGAGCCAATCGGAGCAGGGAATGCTCCATTCATAAGTTTGACACTTATAAATACTACGGGCCCCAAAACAGCACTAAATCTTCAAATAAATTTTTTAAAAACACATTTTTTAAATAAACTATAAATTACATGAAATAACTATTTTAAACAATAATTTAAATTTTTGGAAAAAATAATTTTATTTTCTAACAGGGCTAAAAATAAACTTACCTTTCTTTAAAGTATTTAAAAATAATTTACGTTTTAATTTTAATTAATTCACCACTTACCTTGTAAAAAGCAGGCCTTACGCCTGCTGTTTACATGTCTAACTTCTGGAGACTTACCCTCCCGGGAAAACCTATTAAAAAAAAAACGAAGTTCGATGCGCACGCGCAGCCTCCCCCGCGCACGCGTTCGACCTCTGAACCCCTTCGTTCAGGGGAACGGAAGTGCCGGTTTCCCGCACATGCGCAGTGCATGCAGGAAACCGGCACTTCCATTGGGCCTACGGGCGAGTACCCCGTGCGTACTCACCCGTGGAGACCCGAATTTCTGGTCCATTAATGACCAGATCATCTGTTTTTTTAGTGATGTTGGTCAAGGATAAATATTGGCCCCAAGACCCCGGGGAGAACACGTCTTCGAAATGGTGGGCGTGGGATCTTTCACGCCCACCCGAGAGAGCAGACGGGGGCCTCGGTTCAACGTCTCATCCGAAAAACGGCACCGCCGACAGCGCGGCGCTCCCTCAGCACTGGAAGGGGGCGGGGTCAGCCTGGGATTTTTGTGCTCAAGTCTCTGGAGTGGGACTCGAACCCACAGCCTACTGACTTAAGAGGAGAGAGCGTGAGTGCTACTCACTGAGCCACTGCAGATGCCAGGTAGCAAACAGAAGCACAGGCACGCAAGTGCCCTCCGATAGTCAATCAGATCTCTTGCATCACCGAGAAGACCCACACACCACAAAAGGAAAATCCCCTGCCTCAGTCAAATGAAGACAAGCTTCCTGAACCCAGACCAAATGGAACACAATCGCTGCCTTTCTGCAGGACGCCTTGCTTCTGCCCGTTGGACGTTAACAGCTGCAACGAGAGTATGGGGGCGGGCGGGGAGGGGGGTGGGCAGGAAAAAAATTCCCAGTTGCCACAAGAGGAAATAAAATTGAAGGATCGGCAAAGAAAGGAGACAGTGTGTGTGGGATTAACTCAAGTCTGTTGACGTATTGCCACGGGGAAATGCTACCCAACAGGCTGCGTTCTCCTTGGCAATGCCCTTCACCCGGTGACGGGGATCCGGAATTCCATCTTCTCCGGAATGCCGTCTCCCTCTGATGGGTCGCCAGGCACATTCCTCAGGAGCGCCTTTATCCTGCAACACTTCAAGTCCCAACGGAGACTGGCAACGTTCTCCTAGGAGGTGCAAAGCAACCAAATTTTTCCCCCCTAGGAGTTAATAGCAGCACAAAAGGAAGCCATTCGGTCCATCAAGTCCGTGCCGGCTCTCTGTACAGCAATCAAGTCAGTCCCTTTCCCCCACAAGTTTATTTCCCTCAAGTGCCTATCCAGTCTTCCCTTGAAAACATTGAGTGTTTCCACTTCCACCACTTCCGTCGGCAGCGAGTTCCAGGTCCTCACCGCTCGCTGAGTAAGAACGTTTTTCCTCACGTCCCCCCCCTGTATCTCTTGCCCAAAACCTTCAATCTGTGTCCCCTAGTCCTTGTACCATCAACTCGTGGGTTCAGCCTTTCCCCGTCTAGCCTATCCAAACCCGTCATAATCTTGTACACCTCGATCAAATCACCCCTCAACCTCCTTTGCTCTAATGAAAACAAATCCAGCTTCTCCAACCTGTCCTTGTAGCTAAGATCCCCCATCCCCGGGACCATTCTGGTAAATTTCCTCTGCACCCTCTCAAGGGCCTTCACATCCTTCCTAAAGTGTGGTGACCAGAACTGGACGCAATACTCTAGTTGTGGCCTAACCAGCGCTTTATAAAGGTTCAGCATAACTTCTCTACTTTTGTACTCAATACCTCTATTTATGAAGCCCAAGATCCCATATGCTTTGCTAACCACTCTCTCAATATGTCCCGCCACCTTCAGGGACCTATGCACATTAACTCCCGGGTCCCTCTGTCCCTGCACACTCTTTAAAACGGTGCCATTAAATGTATATTGCCTCTCCCTGTTCCTTCTGCCAAAATGCATCACCTCACACTTCTCTGTATTAAATTCCATCTGCCTCTTGTCTGCCCATTCTGCTAGCCTTTCTATGTCCTGTTGCAGTCGATTGGCATCATCCTCACTGTTTGCCACACCCCCAAGTTTGGTGTCATCGGCAAAATTAGAAATTCTACTCTGTATTCCAATATCCAGGTCATTTATATATATCAAAAAAAGCAGTGGCCCCAGCACTGACCCTTGGGGAACACCACTGTCTACAATCCTCCAGTCTGAAAAACAGCCATTTACCACAACTCGCTGTTTTCTGTCCTTAAGCCAATTCCTTATCCAAGCTGCCACTGACCCACCTATTCCATGAGCCTCAATTTTGTTAATTAGCCTTCTATGTAGTACTTTGTCAAACGTCTTCCTAAAATCCATGTAGACTGCATTCCCTTCATCAATCCTCCCTGTTACTTCATCAAAAAATTCAATTGGATTAGTCAAACACGATCTGCCTTTTACAAGTCCGAGTTGGCTCTCCTTAATTAGCTTAAACCTCTCCAAGTGCCCGTTAATTTTTTCCTTGATTATTGTTTCTAAAACTTTACCCACCACTGATGTTAAACTGACCGGCCTGTAGTTACTAGGATTGTCCTTACACCCTTTCTTGAACAATGGTATCACATTTGCCACTTCCCAATCCTCAGGCACCTCCCCTGCATCTAGGGAAGATTGGAAAATTATGGCAAGCCCTTCCGCTATCTCCTCCCCCAATTCCCTTAGCAACCTGGGATGCAAGCCATCTGGACCAGGCGACTTATCCACTCTAAGCATACCCAGCCTTTCTAGTACATCCTGTCCATCAATTTTCACCCCTTCCATTGCTTCTACCTTTTCCACTTCTACCAATATTTTGTCAGCATCCACCTCCTTAGTAAACAACCATACAAAGTACTCTGAGTATTCTAGCCTTGCCCTGCGCCTCTAAGCATATATCACCTTCTTTCTCCCTAATAGGCCCCACCCCGCCTCTCTCAAAAGCTCCCTTCCGATAACGCACATCGGGATTCTTCTCCCGCCAGAGACGTCAGCGCACAAATCCAGGCCGACACTCCCGGTGCCAGTGCTGAGGGAGTGCTGCACTGTCGGAGGTGCCGTCTTTCAGGATGAGACGTTAAACCCGAGACCTGCTCTCTTGGGCGGATGTAAAAGATCCCATGGCCACTATTGGAAGAAGAGCAGGAGGGGCGTTCTCCCCGGTGTCCTGGGGCCAATTTTTATCCCTCAACCAACATCAATAAAAAGATTATCTGGTCATTATCACATTGCTATTTGTGGGAGCTTGCTGTGTGCAAATTCGCTGCCGCGTTTTCCTACATTCTAACAGTGACCACACTTCAAAAAGGACTTTGCTGGCTGTAAACAATGTTCCCCCTATTTATTTATTTTTTGGCCGGCGCGGCCCCTTTAAGGGGCTTCGCGCACCATTCAAATCTCCACGAGAGTGTGGTCTTTCTATTTAAAATCCGGCTCTCCGCAGTATGTTGCACGGGGGGGGGGGGGGGGGGGGGCGGGAAGTGTCAGAAAACTCACTGCCCAGTTCTCTCTCCAGCACCCTGGGTGATGACGGCAGGTTAGTCTTGGCAAACACACAGCTTGTTAACAGAGAAATGCTCGGCCTACATCTGGCGTTATTTGAATTGTGGATTTGAAAAGAACAGCCAATGTAGAAACCTGTTAACCACTGGCCACGACAATAGAATACTGCACCAAAATCAAAGCACTAATGGCACAATCGCTTGTTTATCTTACGACCACAGATATGAAGGGAGGCTTTGAAAATCTCCGCACTGTTTATGCTCAGCCACTTTCAGCAAGTGCCCTCTGAGCAAACAGCAGATTCAATTTACTTAGCCAGGATAAAGCGGCAATACTGTTGGCACAGACAGACTATTAGAGAGTGAGAAAGAAAGACAGACAGCGAGAGAGAGAGAGAGAGAGAGAGACACACACAGAGACCAAAACAGGAGAGAGGAAAGAAAGGAGAGAGAGCAAAGAGAGAGAATGGAAAGAGAGGAAAAGAGAGAGAGAGAGACACCTACAGAATGTTGGAAAACTGTACCTTTTTGCAATGTAAGCTTTGGCAATATGGTTCTCTGTAAACTTTCATGCCAATAAAGCATTTGAACTGAACTGAACTGAACTGAGAGAGAGAGAGATAATAAATAGATAGAAAAAAAAGACTTGCATTTCTATAGCGCCTTTCACAACCTCAGGACATCCCAAAGCGCTTCACAGCCAATGAAGTACTTTTGAAGTGTAGTCACTGTTGTAATGTAGGGAACGCAGCAGTTAATTTGCAACAAGCTCCCACAAACAGCAGTGAGGTAATGACCAGGTAATCTATTTTTTTAATGATGTTGATTTTAAGGATAAATATTGGCCACCTGCTCTCCTTCGTAATAGGGCCGCGGGATCTTTTATGTCCACCTGAGACGGCAGACGGGGGCCTCGGTTGAAACGTCTCATCTGAAAAGACGGCACCTCCGACAGCGCGGCGCTGCCTTGGTACTGGCACCGGGAGTGTCGGCCTAGATTTTTGTGCTCAAGTCTCTGGAGCGGGGGGCTCGAACCCACGACCTCCTGACTCAGAGAGGCGCGAGGGCTACAACCGGCACACGTGGTTTCGATATCCAAGGGGCCCGCACCCCTGCGAGAGTCTGCACCGAGAGCGACGAAAAATATAGAGGGGGGGGAAATAAAAATCAAACATTTGCTGTAGACCAAACCACGAGAATCACAGGATTTAATTTCAAACACACAACGATGGCACAAAGTTCAACGGAATTTGGTGTGGATGAACAGCAGTACTTCAACTTGTTATTGGGAACAGATGGATAGGATGGTGATGTAACATCGAGATCTTTATAAATACAGCAGGAAAACAAACATCACCCTTCCTGCTAGCCACGGGCCGACACCAGACTTCCCAAGGCCACTAAAATCAACACCGGCGGTTTTAGAGAACTTAAGAAATATTTAATTGGAAAAAAAGCCTTCCACATTAAGCTACTGGATCTGATCTGACCATTTCCCCCCCAGCCCATTGTGAAGAAAGGTTGAGCAGGTTGGGTCTATACTCATTGGAATTTAGAAGAATGAGAGGGGATTTTATTGAAACATATAAGATACTGAGGGGGCTCGACAAGGTAGATGCAGAGAGGATGTTTCCCCTCGTGGGGAAATCTAGAACTCGAGGGCATAGTTTCAGAATAAAGGGTCGCCCTTTTAGAACTGAGATGAGGAGGAATTTCTTCTCTCAGAGGGTCGTAAATCTGTGGAATTCTCTGCCCCAGAGAGCCGTGGAGGCTGGGTCATTAAATACATTTAAGGTGGAGATAGACAGATTTTTGCACGATAAGGGAGTGAAGGGTTATGGGGAGCGGGCAGGGAAGTGGCTTTGAGCCCAAGATCAGCCATGATCTTACTGAATGGCGGAGCAGGCTCGAGGGGCCAAGTGGCCTATCCCTGCTCCTATTCCTTACGTTCTTATTACTTCACTGCCCCAGAAAGCTCTACGCCTTTGGTTTTCAAGCATCTGTCTTGAGGCTGGTCAGCCGTGGCGCAGTGGGGCAACGCTCTCTCGCCTCCGAGGCAGAAGGTCGTGGGTTCGAGCCCCCCTGCGCCAGAGACTTGAGCACAAAATCCGGGGCAAGGCGCTCCCGGTGCCAGCGCCGAGGGAGCGCCGCACTGTCGCAGATGCCGATAAACCGCGGCCCTGCCTACCCTCCTCCCAGGTGGACGCAAGTGATCCCATGGCACCAATGTTCACAGTAAGCTGCGCGGAGGTCTCGCGCGGGCTGCTTGCCGGCTTCTCAAATGGAAAAAAACTACGCGTGTGCGGAAATTTGAATGGGCCACGCGCCCAAAGATATCATTAGAGGGAACATTACATGGCACTATTTTGAAGACGAGTTGTGTGTGGGGGGAGGTGGGGGGGTTCGCTCCGGTGTCCTGGGCCAATATTTATCCCTCAACCAACACCTAAAAACGGATTATCTGGTCATTATCACGTTGTTGTTTGTGGGAGCTTGCTGTGCGCAATTTGGCTGCCGCATTTCCTACATTACAACAATGACTACACTTCAAAATACTAAATCGACTGTAAAGCGCTCTGAGACGTCCTGAGGTTGTGAAAACCGCTATATAACAGCAAGTCTTTCTTTCTTTAGATCGGGTGGGGGGTTTCTGCGCTCAGCAGATTTCTCTTCATCCATGGGGTCATTTTCTTGCTCGGCGTCATTTCACGCTCATAACTGACCAGCGCTCCGTGGCCTTCATGTTGGATAACCGGAAGCGCACGAAAATCAAAAATAATAAAATTCAACTCTGGAGGATGGAGCTGGCTGCCTTTGGATATACTATCCATTACCGACCCGGCAAACAGAATGTGGCCCCAGATACCTTCACACGGGCATTTTGCTCTTCAATGTCAACGTCGACTCTGGCGGATCTGCATATGGACTTATGCCGTCCTGGCGTTACCCGTATGTTGCACTTTCTGCGCTCCAAAATTCTACCATTCTCAACGGAGGACGTAAAGAAAACATGCTCCTCCTGTAGGGTTTGTGCAGAATTGAAACCACAATTCTTCCGCCCATCAGATGACTTACTCATACATGCAATGCAGCCTATGCAGAGGCTCAGCATAGACTTTAAAGGGTCATTGCCTTCATCGACGCGGAACACCTACCTACTTATGATGGTAGATGAGTATTCACGCTTTCCCTTTGCCTTCCCCTCTCCTAATATGCTTACCTCTACGGTAATTAAATGCCTTGATCAGGTCTTTTCCCTTTGCGGGACGGCCAATTTTATCCACACGGATTGGGGTCCCTCCTTTATGTCGAGTGAACTTAAAGGTTATCTCTCCCAACAGGGAATCGCCTCGAGTAAGACGACACCATATCACCCAATCGGCAACGGACAGGTTGAACGATACAATGCCATCATCTGGAACGCTGTCCGTCTGGCACTGAGGTCACGCAACCTACCAGACCAGCAGTGGGAAGCTGTGCTCCCCGACGTGTTACACTCTCAGGTCTCTTCTCTCCACATCCACCAATGTCACGCCTCATGAGCGATTCTTCAAGTTCCGGCGTCGCTCTACACATGGGACATCTCTACCGTCATGGTTGGTGGCTCCAGGCCCTGTGCTACTCCGGGGTTCGTCTGGTCGGCCAAGAATGACCCTCTCGTTGACGAGGTGGAGTTAACGGAGGTAAACCCCACGTATGCGCACGTGCGATACCCAGATGGCTGGGAGTCCACCGTCTCGCTCAGAGATCTGGCTCCCTGCCCAACCGGTCACACGGGCCCGAATGATGGAGGATCCCGCGACAATGATGTCAACACTCCGCACCCCTATGAAGATGACGCCCTACCTGGGACATCGAGGGATCTGCCGGCAGTGCTACCGGATCAACTCAGTGAGCCAAACGCTCCCTGTAGGATGGCCACCCGAAACCAGGACGCCGGACAATCTCCGGCTACGACCCAGGATGAGGCCAGCTCTGCGCCTGTGGGGACCCGCACCCGGAGTCATGATATTCCCAGTCCTCCACAGGACGATCAAGACGACGCAGACTCTACCGATTTACCGGTACAGGCCAAGCGACCCAGGGGCCAGGACACGGTCCGGGGAGACGTGCCTTCCGGTCACAAGCAGAAAGCTAAATGACTACGGCTATTTTTGGTCCGCCTAGTCCATTAAAGGAAGACTGGACTTCCAAACCTTTTAGGGAGGAAGAATGTCATAAATCACAACTTCTACAAGAAGTAACTCAGGAAGTACTACTGGACGGCCAGCTGAGGGCGCCATCCGAGGAGTATAAATACTCAGGCGTGGGCCCAACTTGGCCAGAGACAATCTGGAAACAGGAAGCTAGTGACTACTAACTAGACCTCCATGTTTTGTTACAAGTCGATTAAAGCCCTGCTTTATGTACAACCAAGTGCGTAGTGAGTCTTTATTATGTCAAGGAGTGTGTCCCCGATTGCAGGGGGGACTCGGGGAGCGTGTCCCCAATTGCAGGGGGCGCTCGGGGAGCGTGTCCCCGATTGCAGGGGGCGCTCGGGGAGCGTGTCCCCGATTGCAGGGGGCGCTCGGGGAGCGTGTCCCCGATTGCAGGGGGCGCTCGGGGAGCGTGTCCCCGATTGCAGGGGGCGCTCGGGGAGCGTGTCCCCGATTGCAGGGGGCGCTCGGGGAGCGTGTCCCCGATTGCAGGGGGCGCTCGGGGAGCGTGTCCCCGATTGCAGGGGGCGCTCGGGGAGTGCGTGTCCCCGTTTGCAGGGGGCACTCGGGGAGTGCGTGTCCCCGTTTGCAGGGGGCACTCGGGGAGCGCGCATCCCCGTTTGCAGGGGGCATTCGGGGAGCGTGTGTCAATATTTATCGGAGGTACCCCACACAGAAAAGGTTGAAAAGCTCTGCTCTTGATCCCATTGATGGGGTCCACTTCAATGGCCTTCCCTGGTGACACATTCCACAACTTTGTGAGAAAAAAGATGCACCTCATTTACTTATTTTTTTTCTTTTAAAACTTGTGGTTTGACTATTTTTGCATTGGGTCACTACAGCTGCTCCCTTAAGTGTTGGAATCGTGTGTCCAGGTCATTTTCTCTATTCGATCAGCCAAGGTAGGGACGGTCAGTGCCACAGGGCACATTTACAAGAAATTCAAGTCTCACTCTCGGAGCGCATAATCCAGGACAGCACTTACGCCTCGGATTTCACTCCAGAGACTTAACACTCCCAGTGCCAGTACTGAGGGAGTGCCGCACTGTCGGAGGTGCCGTCTTTCGGATGAGACGTTAAACCGAGGCCCCCCGTCTGCTCTCTCAGGTGGACGTAAAAGATCCCGTGGCACTATTTCGAAGAAGAGCAGGGGGAGATGTTCTCCCCGGTGTCCTGGGGCCAATATTTATCCCTCAACCAACATCACTAAAACAGGTCATTATCACATTGCTGTTTGTGGGAGCTTGCCGTGCGCAAATTGGCTGCCGCGTTTCCAACATTACAACAGTGGCTACACTTCAAAAAGTACTTCATTGGCTGTAAAGCGCTTTGGGACGTCCTGAGGTTGTGAAAGGCGCTACAGAAATGCAAGTCTTTCTTTTGCATTCTGATGCACTTCACACTTGCAGGAGCCGAGATTGATATATTCAGTCAGTCTGTGGTCTAATTATGCTGATTGGTGTAATATTACTTGCAGCAGGGCCAAGACTCGTTCCGTCCACTTCCAATTTTCAGGCGGATACTGCAACAGGGCATAGATAGGCTCGCAGAATCGGCAGACAATTGGCAGATGGAATTTAATACAGAGAAGTGTGAGGCGATGCATTTTGGCAGAAGGGATAGAGAGGCGCAATATACACTTAATGGCACAGTTCTAAAGAGTGTGCAGGGACAGAGGGGCCTGGGGGCTCATGTGCATAGATCTTTGAAAGTGGCAGGACATAGTGAGAGAGTAGTTAGCAAAGCATATGGGGGTAAAAATTGGGTAGCACCCCAATTTTCCCAGGTAGCGCCCCGAGAAGGAGGAGGGGCACTACTGGAAGCGCCCCGCATCCCTCTTCTGGCGCTGCGAGCCAATATCGCGCCGCAGCGGCACGTTGCGCCACAGTACTGCGGGCCTTCCTCCCCTTATTAAAGGGGAGGGGCCTGGTGCAGCGTGTCTCGGCGCCCAGCTGGGCCACCAGGGATCGGGAGTGCCAGCAAACGAGCCCGGCACTCCTCACGGCGAGCAGCCAGCACCCCGCTGGGGGGGGCTTCACGGGGGCAGGTGCTGGCAGGCGGCCAGCAACAAAAATGACCGCCCGCCACCTCCCCTTTAACTAGCACCGCCCCAGCCGCTGGTAGGCCCCGCCCCTCCCTGACAGACATAGCATCTGGCAGTAAGTCGGGGGGCACCACTTAATATTACATCCAGGGTGCGAGCGGGGCGCTGCGCACGCCGATGAAGTCATCACCGGCGGCGCTAACGGTTACCTCCCGCTGAATTTCGCGGGGGGCGTTAGCAGCGCTGAGCCCAGGCACCAGTTGATTTGCGCCCATTAATTTAGCCCTCGTGGGATCTTGGGCTTCATAAATAGAGGTATTGAGTACAAAAGCAGGGAAGTTATGCTGAACCTTTATAAAGCGCTGGTTAGGCCACAACTGGAGAATTGCGTCCAGTTCTGGTCACCACGCTTTAGGAAGGACGTGAAGGTTTTTTTGGTGCTCATGTCTCTGGAGTGGGAGCAGGAGTAGGTGTGCTCCTCCAGGCCCCACAGGGAAAGTTTCCGTCTTCCCTGCCCCAGACTCGTCTTCAACCCCCCACCCCTCTCGCGAGACCCTCCCGGAAACCCCCTTTCCCCCCACCTTACCTGCGGGCCGGCCGCCGTTCCAGGCAGGAAGCGGGACGGCCCGACGGTTAAAAATGCCGCAGAGTGTGCGGGATTAAAGTTGGCCAGCGCGGCTTCCTGCTGGGAGTAAAAGTCCACCCCTAGAGTCCTGCTCCTGAAGCGTGCACCACTATTATACCAAGGGGAACACTACTCTATTGATACTGAGACTAGAAGGCCGTGCCTTCAGCCGTCTAGGCCCGAAGCCTCCCTACCTCCCTCGGCTCCTTTAAGACGCTCCTTAAAACCTACCTCTTTGACCAAGCTTTTGGTCACCTGTCCCAGTATCTCCTCATGTACCTCGGTGTCAATATACGTTTGAGAACGCTCCTGTGACGCGCCTTGGGACCAATGTTCCCCATAAAAAAAATTAAAAAAAATTAAGGGTGTGTGGCCCCTTTAAGGGGCTGCCTGGCCCATTCACAGAACTTGAACATTGAAAAAGCCAGTCGCCCAGGCTGCGCGGGACCAGCAGAGAGCTGCGCGGCTTATGGGGAACAGTGCTTGGGACATTTTAATACGTTACAGGTGCTATATAAAGCTGTTATTGTACTTAACTACCACCAGAAGTTATACAACCCATGACACCTTCAGGAAAGGTATTGGGGCGGGGGGCCTTTATACCCTTACCAACTACCTCAGCCCTCCTGGGGCCATCCTGGTGTACTTGAAAGGGACTGGAGCACAAAACCCAGTGCCAGTACTGAGGGAGTGCCACTCTGTCAGCGGTGCCGTCTTTCACGAGACGTCAGACCGACGCCCTGTCTGCCCTCTCGGGTGGATGTAAATGATCACTCGGGCGCTATTTCGAAGAAGAGCGGGGGGGAGGGGAGGCGGGGTGGGGGGGGGGGAAAGAGTTCTCCCCGGTGTCCTGGGCCAATATCTATCCCTCAATCAACAGATTATCACACTGCCGTTTGTGGTTAAACTGGCTGTCGCTAATTGATTATCTTTCAAAAAAAATACTTCATCAGCAGTGAAGCGCTTTGGGACGTCCGGAGGTCGTGAAAGGTGCTTCTGAAATGAGAGTTCTCACTTTTCTTAGAAATGATTTTACTGGTGCTGATCTAATCTCGTTCCCTTCCTCACCTAGTCTTTTTGCAGATGGGCAAGTTGGTTGCACGGTTGTGGGAGGTTAAGAAAGTTCCCCGGGTGATGTGGGGAGGACATGTGCTGGAGGCATGGTTCTAGTCCTCTTCAGGCCAGGAGAAGATCATACAAGACCAGCCCTACGATGACCAGACCTCTGGAGTTTCTCTGACTCTTTCTCGGGGAGTGTTTGACCTCTCCCCACAGAGGCACGACTGAGATAAGAACTACAAGTGGAAAAATATCTCTCGCGGGCTGAAGCTGTGTCTTCCTGTTCCACCGCGCAGCGACTGCATCTGCCACACTGTGGTCCCCCAGATGACAAAGCTTTATCTTTTCTGCAAAGGGTGATTTCACAAATAGTTAAGTGTGGAGGTGTCGCGGGCGGTGATGTGTACGCAGAGCTGTGAAGCACAAACTCCACAGTGCCACAGAAGTGTAATTGAGCAGCAAGTCCTGCTACAACTGTACAGGGTATTGGTGAGACCACACCTGGAGTACTGCGTACAGTTTTGGTCTCCTTACTTAAGGAAGGATATACTTGCATTGGAGGCAGTTCAGAGACGATTCACTCGGTTAATTCCAGAGATGAGGGGGTTGACTTATGAGGAAAGGTTGAGCAGGCTGGGCCTATACACACTGGAATTTAGAAGAATGAGAGGGGATCTTATTGAAACATAAGATACTGAGGGGGCTCGACAAGGTAGATGCAGAGAGGATGTTTCCCCTCGTGGGGAAATCTAGAACTCGGGGGCATAGTTTTAGAATAAAGGGTCGCCCTTTTAGAACTGAGATGAGGAGGAATTTCTTCTCTCAGAGGGTCGTAAATCTGTGGAATTCTCTGCCCCAGAGAGCCGTGGAGGCTGGGTCATTAAATACATTTAAGGTGGAGATAGACAGATTTTTGCAAGATAAGGGAGTGAAGGGTTATGGGGAACGGGCAGGGAAGTGGCTTTGAGGCCAAGTTCAGATCAGCCATGATCTTATTGAATGGCGGAGCAGGCTCGAGGGGCCAAGTGGCCTATTCCTGCTCCTATTTCTTATGTTTTTATGTTAAGAACATCCAGTTGGTGGCGCTGGGAGGAGGCGGAGGAAGGGGAAGTGCCAAAACTGCCCTCCGTGTCACTGCCGGGGAGTGGGGGAAAGACAGGGCTGGGGAGAGAGAAAAAGGAGAGAACACAAGAAAAAAAAACAACTAGGGTTCCTGGGTCATTAGTCACACGTCACGCTCGAGAGGCGGGCTATTTGGCCACGAGGGTGGGGATGGGGGGAAAAACGTCAACGCGGTTGAGCACAGTCTGGTCCTCACCCAATGCTTTCCGTCGGGGGGCCATTAGATTGGGATCAGGAGGGGGGAAATCCTGGCGGACCTTTTTCACGCCTCACCTCACTCCGGCGATCGTGTAAAATGGGCGATAGCGAATCGGAAACTCGTTTTTGCACCCCGCCCGCTGCCCTTTACCTCCACCAAGTCCAACTGTTGCATCAGAGATAGATATTTAATTCAATTCAATTCAATTCAATCAATTCAATTTTATTTGTCATATATGCAGCAGACGTGTGTACTGCACAATGAGATGTTGATTTTTACAAGTCCTCCCAACATTGGAATAAATATGGCATAGCAATAATAAAAATAATAGAAATACAGTAATAATAAATAAAACAACAGTAATAAATAATAATGAATTATTCGTTCATGAGTCTTATGGCCTGGGGGTAGAAGCTGTTTCGAAACCTGCTGGTACGAGACCGTATGCTTCGGTATCTCTTACCGGACGGGAGCAGGACGAAGAGGTTGTGGCTGGGGTGGCTCACGTCTTTGATGATTCTCAGGGCCTTCCCCCGGCACCTCTCGGGGTAGATATCCTGCACAGCAGGTAGTTTAATTCCTATAGTATGTTGTGCAGCTTTCACCACCATCTGTAGAGCCTTATTATGGAGATCAGGCAGGAAAGTGGAGACGCGGTGGATGATCAGCCATGATCTTATTGAATGGCGGAGCAGGCTCGAAGGGCCAAATGGCCGACTCCTGCTCCTATCTCTCATGTTCTTATCCCTGCAGCCTCCCCACTAGCTAGCTCAGAGCTGGGATCGGACCTGGAACATTCCTGCCCTGGGGTTGGGGTGGAAGGAGAGTGGAGTGGGGGGGCCCCCAGCTTACTGTGATACAAGGGGGGGGGGGGGTCCCCAGCTTACTGAGGTGCAAGGGGGGGGGCCCCTTCCCTCCCCCAAGTTCCAAATCTATTTTTTCTCTCCTTCCGATGAATCACAACCTTCGCCCAACCCCTCACCGCCAAAAGTATATGCTGCGCATCAAGACAACTTGCTGGTCGACCTCTATCAATGTCATCATCAACATTATCAACAACAATTCGTTTAGATAGCGCCGTTAATGTAGTAAAACGTCCCAAGTCGCTTCACAGGAGCGATTATCAAACAAAATTTGACACCGAGCCACACAAGGAGATATTAGGGCAGGGGTCACAGAGTTAGGTTTTAAGAAGCATCTTAAAAAGGAGAGAGGCGGAGAGGTTTAGGGAGGGAATTCCAGAGCTTAGGGCCTCGGCAGCTGAAGGCACGGCCGTCAATGGTGGAGCAATGATAATCAGGGACGCGCAAGAGGCCAGAGTTGGAGGAGCGTAGCAGTCTCTCGGGACTCCCGACGCAGTGCGCCACGAGATGTGTCTGGGATTTTCGTCTTCCTTTCCCTTCCCTCCCTGGTCGGCCGTGGCTCAGTGGGTGGCACTCTCTCTCTCTCGCCTCTGAGTCAGATTGGAGTGGGACTCGAACCCACGACCTGAGACTGGAGCACAAAAACCTAGGCCGACACTCCCAGTGCCAGTACCGAGGGAGTGCCGCGCTGTCGGAGGTGCCGGCTTTCGGATGAGACGTTAAACCGAGGGGCCCTGTCTGCCCTCTCAAGTGGACGTAAAAAAAATCCCATTTTGAAGAAGAACAGAGGGAGTTCTCCCCGGTTTCCTGGCCAATATTTATCCCTCAGTCAACATCATTAAAACAGATTATCTGGTCATTATCACATTGCTGTTTGTTGGAGCTTGCTGTGCGCAAATTGGCTGCCTTGTTTCCTACATTATAACAGTGACTACACTTCAAAAGTACTTCATTGGCTGTAAAGCGCTTTGGGACGCCCCAAGACCGTGAAATTTACTATCTCTTTTCTCCATCTCGACGAGTCATTCTCGGCCTGCCTTTTGCGAGCACTGACTGCAAAGAGAGGTGTACCGCCATTGCTCCCCTCCCCGCAAGGAAAACCAGTGATGGAGTCACCATGCCTGCTCTTCTGCTCGCCCTATGGCCAGTCGCAGGGTGACATTGGTAGGGCTCGAACGCCAAGTTGCGCTGGCGAGAGAAATAAAATGGATTTGAAACTGGGTACGTGGGGCGGGCCTAGTTTCAAATCTATTTTTTGCTTCCCTTCCAAACAAATAACAACCTTCTCCCGACCCCCCGCCACCAAAAATATGGGATTTTTTTTTTTAATTCGTTCTTGGGATGTGCACGTCGCTGGCAGGGCCAGCATTTATTGCCCATCCCTCGTTACCCTTGAGAAGGTGGCGGTGAGGCACATGAAGACATTAACTGCGATTTCATTTTGGTCCTAATCCCATGTGCCCATCCTGTTCCCATATAATTTTAATTCGTTCCTGGGATGTGGGCGTCACTGGCAGGGCCGGCATTTATTGCCCATCCCTAGTTGCCCTTGAGAAGGTGGTGGTGAGCCGCCTTCTTGAACCGCTGCAGTCCGTGTGGTGAAGGTGCTCCCACAGTGCCGTTAGGGAGGGAGTTCCAGGATTTGGACCCAGCGACGGTGAAGGATCGGCCGATATACTTCCAAGTCGCGATGGTGTGTGACTTGGAGGGGAACTTGGAGGTGGCGGCGGCGGACCTGCGGGAGACGAGGTGGCCGAGCGGTGGTGATTTAAAGCAGCGGCGAGGACCAGGTAGGTTTACCAATCTCCAACCTCCGAGCTCAGAGGGAGGGAGAGAAGTAAAAGGTAATCGAAGTGTGATGTCACCAGAAAGCAGTTAAGTGATTGGTTGGTGAGTATTTCTCTCTTTTTAAACTTTAACTCTGTGGTTTATAGTTTTTAAGGTCTCTGTGGTGTAGCGGGGACTGTTGGTAAACCAGGGCCCTTAAATATATCATTTAACTGTAGTGTAATTGGTGAGATTGATTTGATTTAATTTAATTTAATTTCAATTAATTAAAGGGTAAGTTATGACGGGAGAGCCCGGCCCTGTGGTATGCTCCTCCTGCGCTATGTGGAAACTCAGGGACACTTCCTGTGTCCCTGACAACCATGTGTGCAGGAAGTGTATCCAGTTGCAGCTACTGGCAGACTGTATTGCGGCGCTGGAGCTGCGATTGGATACATACTGGACCATTCGCGATGCTGAGGACGTCGTGGATATCACGTTTAAGCAGTTGGTCACACCGCAGGCAAAGGTTGGACAGGCAGAAAGGGAACGGGTGACCAACAGGCAGAGTAGTAGGCACAGGCAGGTGGTGCAGGGGTCCCCTGTGGCCATCCCCCTCTCAAACAGATATACCACTTTGAATACTGTTGAGGGGGATGGCTTATCAGAGGAAGGCAGCAGCAGCCAACTTCCTGGCACCAGGGGTGGTTCTGCTGCACAGGATGGGAGGAAAAAGAGGGGTAGAGCTATAGTAATAGGGGATTCTATTGTAAGGGGAATAGATAGGCATTTCTGCGGCCACAAACGAGACTCCAGGATGGTGTGTTGCCTCCCTGGTGCAAGGGTCAAGGATGTCTCAGAGCGGCTGTGGAACATTTTGGAAGGGGAGGGTGAACAGCCAGTTGTCGTGGTGCATATAGGTACCAACGATATAGGTAAAAAACGGGATGAGGTCCTAAAAGCTGAATATAGGGGGTTCGGAGGTAAATTAAAAAATAGGACCTCAAAGGTAGTAATCTCAGGATTGCTACCAGTGCCACGTGCTAGTCAGAGTAGAAATAGAAGGATATTTCAGATGACTACGTGGCTAGAGGAATGGTGCAAGGGGGAGGGATTCAAATTCCTGGGACATTGGAACCGGTTCTGGGGGAGGTGGGACCAGTACAAACCGGACGGTTTGCACCTGGGCAGGGCCGGGACCGATGTCCTAGGGGGAATGTTTGCTAGTGCTCTGGGGGAGGGTTTAAACTAAAATGGCAGGGGGTTGGGAACCTGAGCAGGGAGACAGAGGAAAGGGAAACAAGGATAAAAGCAAAAGATAGGGAGAAAAACAAAAGTGGCAGTCAGAGAAATCAACGGTTTAAATCAAACATGGCCACAGTAAATAATAATTCTAATAGGTCTAAGAGCGTTAAAAAAACAAGCCTGAAGGCTTTGTGTCGTAATGCGAGGAGCATTCGTAATAAGGTGGATGAATTAGCTGCGCAAATAGAGGTAAACGAATATGATATGATTAGGATTACGGAAACATGGCTCCAGGGTGGCCAAGGCTGGGAACTCAACATCCAGGGGTATTCAATATTCAGGAAAGATAGGCAAAAAGGGAGGTGGGGTAGCATTGCTGGTTAAAGAAGGGATTAACACAATTGTAAGGAAGGATATTAACTCTGATGATGTGGAATCTGTATGGGTAGAACTGAGAAATACCATGGGGCAGAAAACGTTAGTGGGAGTGGTATATAGACCTCCAAACAGTAATGCGGAGGTTGGGGATGGCATTAAAAGGGAAATTAGAGAAGTGTGCAATAAGGGCACAGCAGTCATCATGGGTGACTTTAATCTACATATAGATTGGGCTAACCAAATTAATAACAATACTGTGGAGGAGGAATTCCTGGAGTGTTTACGGGATGGTTTCCTGGACCAATATGTCGAGGAACCAACCAGAGATCAGGCCATCCTAGACTGGTGCTTATGTAATGAGAAATGATTAATTAGCACTCTTGTTGTACGAGGCCCCTTGGGTCGGAGCAATCATAATATGATAGAATTCTTCATTAAGATGGAGAATGAAGTAGTTGACTCAGAGACTAGGGTCTTGAATTTAAATAAAGGAAACTACGATGGTATGAGGCGCGAGTTGGGTAGGATTGATTGGGGAATGTCACTCAAAGGGTTGACGGTGGATAGGCAATGGCAAACATTCAAAGACCGCATGGATGAACTACAGAATTTGTTCATCCCAGTTTGGCATAAAAATAAAACAAAAAAGGTGACTCAACCGTGGCTAACAAGGGAAATTAGGGATAGCATAAGATCCAAGGAGAGGACATATAAATTGGCCAGAAAAAGCAGTAAACCTGAGGATTGGGAGCAGTTTAGGATTCAACAAAGGAGGACAAAGGGATTAATTAAGAAGGGGAAAATAGAATATGAGAGTAAGCTTTCAGGGAACATAAAAACTGACTGTAAAAGCTTTTATAGATATGTGAAGAGAAAACGATTGGTGAAGTCAAGCGTAGGTCCCTTGCAGTCAGAATCAGAGGAATTTATAATGGGGAACAAAGAAATGGCTGACCAATTAAATACATATTTTGGTTCTGTCTTCACAAAGGAGGGCACAAATAACCTCCCAGAGATGTCGGGGAACATAGGGTCTGATGAAAGGGAGGAACTGAAAGAAATCAGTATTTGTAGGGAAATTGACAGGATTGAAGGCCAATAAATCCCCAGGGCCTGATAATCTACATCCTAGGGTACTTAAGGAAGTGGCCCTAGAAATAGTAGATGCATTGCTGATCATCTTCCAACATTCGATGGAATCTGGAACAGTACCCATGGATTGGAGGGTAGCTAATGTTACCCCACTATTCAAAAAAGGTGGTAGAGAGAAAACGGGGAATTACAGACATCGGTAGTGGGGAAAATGCTAGAGTCCATTATAAAAGATGTAATAGCAGAGCACTTGGAAAACAGTGGCAGGATCGGACAAAGTCAACATGGATTTACAGACTAGATGCAGGAAGGGTGTTCCCGATGGTCGGGGAGTCCAGAACCAGGGGTCACAGTCTAAGGATAAGGGGTAAGCCATTTAGGACTGAAATGAGGAGGAATTTCTTCACCCAGAGAGTGGTGAACCTGTGGAATTCTCTACCACAGAGGGCAGTAGAGATCAATTCATTAAATATATTCAAGAAGGAGTTGGATATATTTCTTAAGGCTAAAGGGATCAAGGGGTATTGGGAGAAAGCAGGGACCGGGTACTGAATTTGGATGATCAGCCATGATCGCATTGAATGGCGGAGCAGGCTCGAGGGGCCGAATGGCCTACTCCTGCTCCTATCTTCTATGTTTCTATGTTTGGTGGTGTTCCCATGTGCCTGCTGACCTTGTCCTTCTAGGTGGCAGAGGCCACGGGTTTGGGAGGTGCCGTCGCACACCACGCAACTTGCTGCTAGGCCTCTACCAATGACCCCCCCGCAACTGGTTGCCAGGGTGAGCCGAAGAGCAGGCACAGTGACTCCAGGACGGGTTTCCCCATCTTTTCCTGCGGTGAAGGTGGTAAATGGCAGTACACCACACTTGGCAGTCAGTCCTCGCCGAACGATGGCCGAGAATGACTTGTCGAGGCGGAAGAGTGTGCGGGGGGGCGGGGGGAAACCGACAGTCGCAGAGGCAGACCTGCTTTCCCAGTGGCGCACCGCATCGTGAGGTGCGGCAGACTGCACCGCAGCGACGCTCCGCCGGCCAGGAATGCGCACGCAACATAAGCGCCAGCCGCCAGATCGGTGCAGTTTACTTTTAACATGCTAAAAAAAGTGGAGAAACACATTTTGCACTGATCCAGCAGCTCCTCGAGGTGAAGATAACTCCTACTTTGTTCTCCGTGAAAGCGCCATCTGCTTCTCTGTGCTGACGGCGGCAGAATTAGCTGTCGAGTCACGAAAGAGCGAGAGGACAGGGGCTTCAGGTTTTTTGGGGGGTAATCCATAAACATAAAGAAAGGATTACATTACATAGGATGTACGGCACAGAAACAGGCCATTCGGCCCAACTAGTCCACGCCGGCGTTTATGCTCCACTCGAGCCTCCTCCCGTCTTTCCTCATCTAAATCCATCAGCCTCTAGTGTCAGCTGTGGCTCAGCGGGTAGCACCCTCGCCTCGGAGTCAGAAGGTTGTGGGTTCGAGTCCCACTCCAGGGACTTGAGCACATAAAGCTAGGCTGACACTCCAGTGGAGTGCCGCACTGTCGGAGGTGCCGTCTTTCGGATGAGCCATTAAACCGAGGCCCCGTCTGCTCTCTCAGGTGGATGTAAAAGATCCCACAGCCACTATTTCAAAGAAGAGCAGGGGGGAGTTCTCCCCGGTGTCCTGAGGGCAATATTTATCCCTCAACCAACACAACAAAAAAACAGACGATCTGGTCATTATCACATTGCTATTGGTGGGAGCTTGCTGTGAGCAAATTGGCTGCCGCGTTTTCTACATTACAACAGCGACTCCTTTTCAAAAGTACTTCATTGACTGTAAAGCGCTTTGGGACGTCCGGTGGTCGTGAAAGGTGCTATATAAATGCAAATCTTTCTTTTTTTCTTGTATTCCTTTCTCCCTCATGTGCTTATCTTACCTCCCCTTAAATGCATCTATACTATTCACCTCAACCAGTCCCTGTGGTAGCGAGTTCCACATTCTCCCCACTCTCTGGGGAAAGAGGTTGCTCCTCAATTCCCTATTTGATTTCTTGGTGACTATATCTTATATTGATGGCCTTCCATGAGCTCAGGACATCCCAAAGAGCCTGAAGTACTTTTTGAACTGTAGTCGCTGTTCTAACTCTGCAGCCAATTTGCGCACAGCAAGGTCCCACAATCAGCAATGAGATAAATGACCAGATAATCTGTGATTTTTCAAAGTGACGTTGGCTGAGGGTTGAATGATGGCTCAGGACACCGGAGAGAACTCCCCCTGCTCTTCTTCAAAATCGTGGCCGTGGGGTCTTTTACGTCCTCCCGAGAGGGCAGACGGGGACTCGGCTTAACGTCTCATCCGAAAGGCGGCACCTCCGACAGAGCAGCGCTCCCTCGATACTGCACTGGAGTGCCAAGTCTCTGGGGTGGGACTCTGAACCCACAACCTTCTGACTCAGAGGCGAGGGCGCTGCCCACTGAGCCACATGAGGACAAGCGAAAAGGTCATCAACTATGATTTCTTTTCAGTCCTAATCCCATGTGTCCATCCTGTTTCCATATAAGGAGATATTAGGACAGGCGACCAAAAAGAGTTAGATTTTAAGGAGCATCTTAAAAAGGAGGAGAGGTGGAGAGGCGGAACAGTTTAGGGAGGGAATTCCAGAGCTTAGGGCCCAGGCAGCTGAAGCCACGGCCGCCAATGGTGGGGCGAAAATAAGGGATGCTCAAGAGGCTAGAATTGGAGGAGCGCAGAGATCTCGGGGGGTTGTAGGGGGTTACAGAGATAGGGAGGGGCGAGGAGGCCATGGAGGGATTTCAAAGCAAGGATGAGAATTTTTTTTAATCGAGGCGTTGCCGGACCGGGAGCCAATGTAGGTCAGCGAGCACAGGGGGTGATGGGTGAATGGGACTCGGTGCGAGTTAGGACACGGGGCAGTGAGCACAGGGGGTGATGGGTGAACGGGACTGGGTGGGAGTTAGGACGCGGGGCAGTGAGCACAGGGGGGTGATGGGTGAACGGGACTTGGTGCGAGTTAGGACACAGGGCAGTGAGCACAGGGGGCGATGGGTGAACGGGACAGGGTGTGAGTTAGGACACGGGGCAGTGAGCACAGGGGGTGATGGATGAACGGGACTCGGTGCAAGTTAGGACACGGGGCAGTGAGCACAGGGGGTGATGGGTGAACGGGACTCGGTGCGAGTTAGGACACGGGGCAGCGAGCACAGGGGGTGATGGGTGAACGGGACTTGGTGCGAGTTAGGACACGGGGCAGCGAGCACAGGGGGTGATGGGTGAACAGGACTTGGTGCGAGTTAGGACACGGGGCAGTGAGCACAGGGGGTGATCGGTGAACGGGACTCGGTGCGAGTTAGGACAGGGGGCAGTGAGCACGGGGGGGTGATGGGTGAACGGGACTCGGTGCGAGTTATGACACGGGGCAGTGAGCACAGGGGGTGATGGGTGAACGGGACTCGGTGCGAGTTAGGACACGGGGCAGCGAGCACGGGGGGTGATGGGTGAACGGGACTCGGTGCGAGTTAGGACACGGGGCAGCGAGCACGGGGGGTGATGGGTGAACGGGAGTGGGTGCGAGTTAGGACACGGGGCAGCGAGCACGGGGGGGTGATGGGTGAACAGGAGTGGGTGCGAGTTAGGACACGGGGCAGCGAGCACAGGGGGGTGATGGGTGAATGGGACTCGGTGCGAGTTAGGACACGGGGCAGTGAGCACAGGGGGGTGATGGGTGAACGGGACTCGGTGCGAGTTAGGACACGGGTCAGTGAGCACAGGGGGTGATGGGTGAACGGGACTCAGTGCGAGTTAGGACACGGGGCAGCGAGCACAGGGGGTGATGGGTGAACGGGACTCAGTGCGAGTTAGGACACGGGTCAGTGAGCACAGGGGGTGATGGGTGAACGGGACTCAGTGCGAGTTAGGACACGGGGCAGCAAGCACAGGGGGTGGTGGGTGAACGGGACTCAGTGCGAGTTAGGACACGGGGCAGCGAGCACAGGGGGTGATGGGTGAACGGGACTCGGTGCGAGTTAGGACACGGGGCAGCGAGCACAGGGGGTGATGGGTGAACGGGACTCGGTGCGAGTTAGGACACGGGGCAGCGAGCACAGGGGGGTGATGGGTGAACGGGACTCGGTGCGAGTTAGGACACGGGGCAGCGAGCACAGGGGGGTGATGGGTGAACGGGACTCGGTGCGAGTTAGGACACGGGGCAGTGAGCACAGGGGGTGATGGGTGAACGAGACAGGGTGTGAGTTAGGACACGGGGCAGTGAGCACAGGGGGGTGATGGGTGAACGGGACTTGGTGCGAGTTAGGACACGGGGCAGTGAGCACAGGGGGTGATGGGTGAACGGGACTGGGTGCGAGTTAGGACACGGGGCAGTGAGCACAGGGGGTGATGGGTGAACGGGACTGGGTGCGAGTTAGGACACGGGGCAGTGAGCACAGGGGGTGATGGGTGAACGGGACTGGGTGTGAGTTAGGATACGGGGCAGTGAGCACAGGGGGTGATGGGTGAACGGGACTCGGTGCGAGTTAGCACACAGGGGCAGTGAGCACAGGGGGGTGATGGGTGAACGGGACTGGATGTGAGTTAGTACACGGGGCAGCGAGCACAGGGAGTGATGGGTGAACGGGACTTGGTGCGAGTTAGGACACGGGGCAGCGAGCACAGGGGGGTGATGGGTGAACGGGACTGGATGTGAGTTAGGACACGGGGCAGCGAGCACAGGGGGGCGATGGGTGAACGGGACTTGGTGCGAGTTAGGACACGGGGCAGTGAGCACAGGGGGTGATTGGTGAACGGGACTCGGTGCGAGTTAGGACACTGGGCAGTGAGCACAGGGGGTGATGGGTGAACAGGACTCGGTGCGAGTTAGGACACGGGGCAGTGAGCACGGGGTGATGGGTGAACGGGACCTGGTGCGAGTTAGGACACGGGGCAGCGGAGTTTTGGATGAGCTCAAGTCTGGAGGTAACAAAGGCGCGGATCAACAAGGTGTCAAAAACAGGAAGGCAGATTATTATCTGAATGGCAATAGATTGGGAGAAGGGGAAGTGCAACAAGACCTAGGTGTCCTTGTGCACCAGTCGCTGAAGGTAAGCATGCAGGTGCAGCAGGCGGCTAAGAAGGCAAATGGTATGTTGGCCTTCGTAGCGAGAGGGTTCGAGTACAGGAACAAGGATGTCTTGCTGCAGTTGTACAGGGCCTTGGTGAGACCGCACCTTGAGTATTGTGTGCAGTTTTGCTCACCTTATCTGAGGAAGGATGTTCTTGCCATGGAGGGAGTGCAGCGAAGATTCACCAGGCTGATACCTGGGATGGCAGGAATGACGTATGGAGGGAGATTGGGTCGATTGGGCTTGTATTCGCTCGAGTTTAGAAGAATGAGAGGGGATCTCATTGAAACTTATAAAATTCTAACAGGACTAGACAGACTAGATGCAGGATGTTCCCGATGGTTGGGGTGTCCAGAACCAGGGGTCACAGTCTAAGGATAAGGGGTAAGCCATTTAGGACAGAGATGAGGAGGAATTTCTTCACCCAGAGAGTGGTGAACCTGTGGAATTCTCTACCACAGAAGGCAGTAGAGGCCAATTCATTAAATATATTCAAGAAAGAGTTGGATATATTTCTTAAGGCTAAAGGGATCAAGGGATATGGGGAGAAGGCAGGGACAGGGTACTGAATTTGGATGATCAGCCATGATCTCATTGA
Source organism: Somniosus microcephalus (assembly GCF_052327205.1). Classification (NCBI taxonomy): domain Eukaryota; kingdom Metazoa; phylum Chordata; class Chondrichthyes; order Squaliformes; family Somniosidae; genus Somniosus; species Somniosus microcephalus. Next base: position 40,853,751 of record NW_028225182.1, on the reverse strand, counting down.
ATGACGGAGCAGGCTCGAGGGGCCGAATGGCCTACTCCTGCTCCTATCTTCTATGTTTCTATGGATCAGCATCATGTCCTTTCACCTGTGATCCGAGTTCAAAACTAGCTGATTTGCAAGAGTCCTACATGGAATGAGTTTGGGTCGTGTCAATACTTGGCAGATGCAGTATAACGTGGATAAATGTGAAGTTATCCACTTCGGTAGGAAAAACAGAAAGGTAAGAGTATTATTTAAATGGTGATAGATTGGGAAATGTTGATGTACAGAGGGACCTGGGTGTCCTTGTACACCAGTCACTGAAAGCAAACATGCAGGTGCAGCAAGCAGTTAGGAAGGCAAACGGTATGTTGGCCTTCATTGCAAGAGGATTTGAGTACAGGAGCAAGGATGTCTTATTACAGTTATACAGGGCCTTGGTGAGACCACACCTGGAGTACTGTGCGCAGTTTTGGTCTCCTTACCTAAGAAAGGATATACTTGCCATAGAGGGAGTGCAGCGAAGGTTCACCAGACTGATTCCTGGGACGGCAGGACTGTCGTATGAGGAGAGATTGGGTCGACTAGGCCTGTATTCGCTAGAGTTTAGAAGAATGAGAGGGGATCTGATTGAAACGTATAAAATTCTGACAGGGCTAGACAGATTGGATGCAGGGAGGATGTTTCCCCTGGCTGGGGGGTCTAGAACGAGGGGTCACAGTCTCAGGATACGGGGTGGGACATTTAGGACTGAGATGAGGAGAAATTTCTTCACTCAGAGGGTGGTGAACCTGTGGAATTCTCTACCACAGAAGGCTGTGGAGGCCAAGTCACTGAATATATTTAAGAAGGAGATAGATAGATTTCTAGACACAAAAGGCATCAAGGGGTATGGGGAGAGAGCGGGAATATGGTATTGAGATAGAGGATCAGCCATGATCATATTGAATGGCGGCGCAGGCTCGAAGGGCCGAATGGCCGACTCCTCCTATTTTACTATGTTTCTAATACAGCTCCTGAGCGCAAAGCTTCCTGTACATTTGACACTAAATGGGCCAGCTTGCTCAGAGAGACCACAAGAAGGGTTGGCGTGGGATGTGACACGTCAAACTGGTGCAATACCCTATCATAGAATCACACAGCACAGAAGGAGGCCATTCGGCCCATTGTGCCTGTGCCGGCTCTTTGAACGAGCTCTCCAATTAGTCCCACTTACCCCTGCTCGTTCCCCACAGCCCTGCAATTTTTTTTTCCTTTTCAAGTATTTATCCAATTCCCTTTTCATAGTTACTATTGAATCTGCTTCCACCGCCCTTTCAGGCAGCGCATTCCAGATCACAACAACTCGCTGCGTTAAAAAAAAAAATCTCACTTTCCCCTCTGGTTCTTTTGCCAATGATCTTAAATCTGTGTCCTCTGGTTATCGACCCTCCTGCCAATTTCTCCTCATTTACTCCATCAAAATCCCTCATAATTTGGAACGCCTCTATTAAATCTCCCCTTAACCTTCTCTGCTCTAAAAGTAGAACAATCCCAGCTTCTCCAGTCTCTCCACATAACTGAAATCCCTCCTCCCTGGTATCATCATTCTAATAAATCACCTCCGCACCCCCTCCAAGGCCTTGAGGGGTAGATTTTCATTGAAATCGGTGGAATGAAATTCAGGTGGGTTCTATAACAGGCGCACAATCCACTCAGTCAGATTACTACCCAGGAGTGAAGACGAAAATCTACTCCAATATGTCCAGTATCTATCTTTATTTACAACCCTAAATATAGTGCGAGGGTAAAGGATTAGGTCACTAGGCTTATGCAATGCAATGATAGCAACTGGGTTTTAAATGTGTGCTAACATATTTTGGTGTGTAACAATCATTTCAAATTTAATTAAAAAAAGGGAATGGGGTATATACTTGAATAGGAAAAATTTCTGTGGGCTATTGGGGAAAGAGCGGAGGGCTGGAGAAGCTGGGGTTGTTGTCCTTGGAGCAGGGAAGGTTAAGGGGAGATTTAATAGAGGCGTTCAAAATTGTGAGAGGTTTTGATAGAGTAAATAAGGAGAAACGGTTTCCACTGGCAGGAGGGTCGGTAACCAGAGGACACAGATTTAAGATACAGGAGACTTTGGTTTATCCGGAGGTTGTATGTCCGGAAACCTCGCTCTACCGGCAGAAATCAGGAGCCGTTTTGTTAGCTTTTTTTTCCCCCAACAGTCAAGCTCTGGAAAGTCTCTCTGAAGCTGTTGTTAAGCTACAGAGACACTTCCAAGGTACGGGCCGACTGTTTGAAGCTAAGCAACAGTGTTTGTTGTCAGATACGGAGATGAAAACCTCCGTATGCTTCCAACGTTAACGCTGGTATGTCCAGCAGTTTTGATGGGACGGCAACAGCTCGGTCCCGTCGGTGCCGGATATAACAAAGTTTCCTATAATTGGCAAAAGAACCAGAGGGGATATATTGCAGCGAGTTGTTGTGATCTGGAATGCGCTGCCTGAAAGGGCGGTGGAAGCAGATTCAATAGTAACGTTCAAAAGGGAGCTGAATATATACTTGGAGGGGGGAGGGGGGGGGGAAAAGAAACATTTGCAAGGCTATGGGCAATGTTCCCTCTAAGCCGCGCAACCCAAAAAAAAATTGGGGGGGGGGGGGATCGAGCAGGATCGTGGGACCAATTGGATAGCTCTTAATGGCCTCCGTTCTGCGCTGTAAAATTCTGTGCTCTCTCCAGACACAACCCAAAGTTAGAGGGAGGTGGGAAAAATAAAATCTAACTGTGCCATTCTCACAGTTCCAACAAACATATTACAAAACATTTTGCACAACCCCCCCCACCGTTACACTTCACCGGTGGGGGGGGGATAAATAAATCGAGCGACAACGTCGCTATACCATGAGTGTAATGGCCACGTGCACCTCGGGCACTTGTGGGAATGCGCCTTTTCCCAAAAAGATTAAGCATTCCTGCCAGCGCTGGAGTGTTACTTCACAAATATGTACAAAAAACAGAACTGATGATTCACGTGTTTTCAATACAGAGGAGGATGTAGGGTATTACCAAATAGCTAGCCAAGAAACAAGCAGTTAGGGGACAGAAAGAAAAAAAAAAGAGATTTGCATTTCTATAGCGCCTTTCACGACCGCCGGACGTCTCAAAGCGCTTTACAACCGATCAAGTACTTTTGAAGTGGAGTCACTGTTGTAATGTGGGAAACGCGGCAGCCAATTTGCGCACAGCAAGCTCCCACAAACAGCAAAGTGATAACGATTAGATAATCTGTTGTTCTTTTTAGTGATGCTAATTGAGGGATAAATATTGGCCGGGACACCGGGGAGGGCTCCTCCCCTGCTCTTCTTCGAAATAGTGGCCGTGGGATCTTTTACGTCCACCTGAGAGAGCAGACGGGGGGGCCTCGGTTTACCGTCTCATTCGAAGGACGGCACCTCCGACAGCGCAGCGCTCCCTCGGCACTGGCACTGGAGAGTGTCGGCCTAGATTTATGTGCTTAAGTCCCTGGAGTGGGACTCGTACCCACAACCTTCTGACTCAGGGGGCGAAGGTGCTACCCACTGAGCCACGGCTAACACACATTAGCAGGGTCCTTTCCGAACAAAAATGGTCAGTTATTGATTTTCCACCCTCTTCTCCCCTCCTGGATTTGAATGTCAGAGTCACTTCCGCACACTAAAACAACAGTTGTCCAAACTTATCTGTTGGAGGGGGGAAATAAGTGGGGGAGAATCTGTGAATATCGCCACACAAGGATTCCCCCATCTCAACAGAAAATGGTTACTAATGTACAGCGACAGAAATAAGGCTAGTAAAGCTACAAATCACGTTTAAAAAATAAAATATATATAATAAACATTGATTTCTCGGGACACCGTGCTCACAACGCGCAGTGTGGCCAACACATTTATGATGCGTAAATCTGATCACCTTCGGCGGCTCCCGTTCAACCTACACACTGGAGAGGGGAAAAGGAGTCACCCGCTGTTGTACAATAACAAGCGCACACTGACTGTGGAAAACACACACTGTACCTTATAACAAGAGACGCCGACAAAAAGAAAATTAAATACAAAAATCCACCGCATCTATAATCAAAAGTTTAAAATGACAACATGCTGACAGGAATGTGAAAGTATCTTTTTCCACTGTTGTATAATTACTATTTTTTCTTAAGTGGAGATGGTTGATTTGGGGGGGGGGGTGGGGAGGAGAAAAAAAAGACTTGCATTTATATAGCGCCTTTCACAACCACTGGACGTCGCAAAGCGCTTTACAGCCAATTAAGTACTTTCGTCGCTGTTCTAATGTGGGAAACGCGGCAGCCAATTTGCACACAGCAAGCTCCCACAAACAGCAAATGTGATCGTGACGCGGATCATCTGTTTTTGGCATGTGGATTGAGGGATAAATATTGGCCCCAGGGGCGGTGGGGGGAGAACTCCTCCCCTGCTCTTCGAGAGAGAGAAAGCAAAAATGTTTAGAACATTTAGGCCTGACTGGGTTATGAATACAATCCCAGATCTTTTAAGCTAGCCGATCTGAAAGAGCAGGCAATCTTTTTATTTAAAATTCAGATGAAAAATTGCTGCATTCTTAAGGCTTTTTCCCCCACCTACCCCTCCTCCTCCTCCTAGCCAGGCCAATAACAGAAAGTACACAAATGTTTTTTTTTAAAGAGGTGGCCAGATTGCTGTGGCCTGTTCCTGCTCTGCATCTGTACTTACTTTGACATGCAGCCCCTGGGGCAGGGCTGTCACTGTATTTTTGCTGTTGTTCAAAATGTCTGGATGAGTGTTGGGGTCTTCTCCGCAGCAGCCCAAGGGTGTTCCAGGGGCTGGGAGGAGGAAGAGGAGGAGGAGGAGGAAAGCACCCCTCAGTTGGGAAACAGCAAGGAGAAAAATTGTACACACACACAGATCAGGAAATGTCTGGCACTAAGGTTTCTTCTGCACCAACCTGATTCATCTGCAGGGCGGGCTGGAGACGCTTCTCCTGGGCTGTTGGTGTGTCTGCTTGCTTGCCTCTATATATTTTTTTCTGCTCCTGCAATTCTGTTTAAATATATAAATAGCTTGACAGTCTGGTGCTCTTGCAAGGAAGCATAGGACTGTATCCGGCGCCGAGGGGTCGGATTTCCGCTGAATTCCAGCCCTGGAAAGCCGGGATCGCAGCAGAGCCGAGCCGGCCAGCCCAGGGAGCCCTTAAAGGAACAAGCGCACCGCAGCCAGCCAGGGCTCTTAAAGGGGCAGGCCGGGCGCGCAGCACGACAGTGTCACAGCTCTTAAAGGGGCAGGCAAGCGCGCGCAGCACGACAGTGTCAGAGATCTTAAAGGGGTAGGCACGCAGCACAACGTCAGAGCCCTTAAAGGGGTAGGAGTGCAGCACAACAGTGTCAGAGCCCTTAAAGGGTGAGGCCGGCGCGCAGTACAACAGTGTCAGCGCCCTTAAAGAGGTAGGCGCGCAGCACAACCGTGTCAGAGCCCTTAAAGGAGTAGGCGCGCAGCACAACCGTGTCAGAGCTCTTAAAGGGGTAGGCGCGCAGCACAAGTGTCAGAGCTCTTAAAGGGGCCAGCGCACATCACAACAGTGTCAGAGCCCTTAAAGGGATCAGTGCACAGCACAACAGTGTCAGAGCCCTTAAAGGGGTAGGAGTGCAGCACAACAGTGTCAGAGCCCTTAAAGGGGCAGGCCAGCATGCAGCACAACAGTGTCAGAGCCCTTAAAGGGGCAGGCCAGCGCGCAGCACAACAGTGTCAGCGATCTTAAAGGAACAAGCGCACCACAACCAGTCAGAGCTCTTAAAGGGACAGGCACAGACCAGCACTCAGTCAGCCAGCCAGAGCCCTTAAAGGGACAAGCACCACACATCACTCAGTCAGCCAGATAGCTAGAGCCCTTAAAGAGATAGGCACTGCACAGCACTCAGCCAGCCAGCGAGTAGGAGCCTTTAAAGGGACAGGCACTGTGGAGCGCTCCATCAGCAAGAACCCTTAAAGGGACATGCAACATGGAATAAATAAAGGCAACCAGTGAGTACCCTCAAAGGGACAGCTAAACAACCAGCAAGGACCAGGCACCAGAGCAGCAATGAAGCCAACCAGCAAGCACCCTTAAAGGTATAGGAACGAGCATAGTACTAAATCCAGCAGTAAGTCAGCACCTTTGGGAGAGGAGGAGAGAAAACTAAAAATTAAAAAAAAGGAAGACTTGTATTTATATAGCGCCTTTCACATCCTCAGGGCGTCCCAAAGCGCTTTACAGCCAATGAAGTATTTTGAAGTGGAGTCACTGTTGTAATGTAGGAAACACGGCAACCAATTTGCACACAGCGAGCTCCCACAAACAGCAATGTGATAATGACCAGATAATGTGTTTTTGTTATGTTGGTTGAGGGATAAATATTGGCCCCAGGACACCGGGGATAACTCCCCCTGCTCTTCTTCTAAATAGTGGCCGTGGGGTCTTTTACGTCCACCTGAGAGAGCAGACGGGACGTCGGTTTAACGTCCCATCCGAAAGACGGCACCTCCGACAGTGTGGCACTCCCTCAGCACTGGCACTGGGAGTGTCGGCCTGGATTTTTGTGCTCGAGTCTCTGGAATGGGACTTGAACCCACAACCTTCTGACTCAGAGGCGAGAGAGAGAGGATGCCACCCACTGACCACAGCTGACACCCTAAATAGATAAAGATGCTTCAAGACTCCACCCAGATCGTTAAGATAGCAAGAATCTAGGTGCCTTTTATGTCCTCTGGATGTCTAAAAGCATTTTACAACCAGTGAATGGCTTTTGAAGAGCAGTTGCTGTTGTTATATAGGCAAACGATGCAGGCAATTTGTGCACAGTGAGGTCACACAAAAGCAAATGAACACTTGACCCAATAATCTGTTTCTTGGAGGTGTTGGTTGAGGGAGGAAAGTTGGGCACGATATGGGGAGAATGCCCTGCACTTCTTTGAACAGTGCTGGAGGGTTTTCAAAGTCCACCCGACGACCAGGATCTCCAACAATGCAGCTCTCTCTCTCAAGGCACTTAAGTAACTAAGAGACAGGCGGAGTCCCGCTCTATCAGCCGCCCGAAAACAGGACCATGGCGAGAGGCGCCAGAAGAGGCCAAGGGAAATTGTAAAATAACTGCCTCTGTCAGGACTCCTTGTAGGGCCAAGAGGAGGAGGAGTGCTCCCCCCTCAGGCCCCGCCAGGAGACCTTGGACATTCCCAGATCCCAGACGCCAACACCCACCCCCCTATCGATCGCCTCCAGCCTCTGCACCTCTCCCGATCCCTAATCGCCGCCAACCTATGAACCCCCGACTCCCAATCAATCACCTCCAGCCTCTGAACCCCCTCCGACTCCCAATCCTCAATCACCTCCAGCCTCCGAACCCCCCGACACCCAATCCTCAGTCACCTCCAGCCTCTGAACCCCCCGACTCCCAATCCTCAGTCACCTCCAGCCTCTGAACAACCCCGACTCCCAATCAATCACCTCCATCCTCTGAACCCCCCCGACTCCCAATCCTCAGTCACCTCCAGCCTCTGAACCCCCCGACTCCCAATCCTCAGTCACCTCCAGCCTCTGAACCCCATGACTCCCAATCCTCAGTCACCTCCAGCCTCCGAACCCCTCGACTCCCAATCCTCAGTCACCTCCAGCCTCTGAACCCCCTGACTCCCAATCCTCAGTCACCTCCAGCCTCTGAACCCCATGACTCCCAATCCTCAGTCACCTCCAGCCTCCGAACCCCTCGACTCCCAATCCTCAGTCACCTCCAGCCTCTGAACCCCCCGACTCCCAATCCTCAGTCACCTCCAGCCTCTGAACCCCCCGACTCCCAATCCTCAGTCACCTCCAGCCTCTGAACCCCCGACTCCCAATCCTCAGTCACCTCCAGCCTCTGAACCCCCCGACTCCCAATCCTCAGTCACCTCCAGCCTCTGAACAACCCCGACTCCCAATCAATCATCTCCATCCTCTGAACCCCCCCGACTCCCAATCCTCAGTCACCTCCAGCCTCTGAACCCCCCGACTCCCAATCCTCAGTCACCTCCAGCCTCTGAACCCCATGACTCCCAATCCTCAGTCACCTCCAGCCTCCGAACCCCTCGACTCCCAATCCTCAGTCACCTCCAGCCTCTGAACCCCCCGACTCCCAATCCTCAGTCACCTCCAGCCTCTGAACCCCCCGACTCCCAATCCTCAGTCACCTCCAGCCTCTGAACCCCCCGACTCCCAATGCTCAATCGCCTGCAGCCTCCAAACCCCCCGACTCCCAATCCTCAGTCACCTCCAGCCTCTGAACCCCCCGACTCCCAATCCTCAGTCACCTCCAGCCTCTGAACCCCCCGACTCCCAATCCTCAGTCACCTCCAGCCTCTGAACCCCCCGACACTCAATCCCCAATCACCTCCAGCCTCTGAACCCCCCGACTCCCAATCCTCAGTCACCTCCAGCCTCTGAACTCCCCGACTTACAATCCTCAGTCACATCCAGCCTCTGAACCCCCCGACTCCCAATCCTCAGTCACCTCCAGCCTCTGAACCACCCGACTCCCAATCCTCAGTCACCTCCAGCCTCTGAACCCCCCGAATCCCAATCCTCAGTCACCTCCAGCCTCTGAACCCCCCGACTCCCAATCCTCAGTCACCTCCAGCCTCTGAACCCCCCGACTCCCAATCCTCAGTCACCTCCAGCCTCTGAACCCCCCGACTCTCAATCCTCAGTCACCTCCAGCCTCTGAACACCCCGACTCTCAATCCTCAATCACCTCCAGCCTCTGAACCCCCCGACTCCTAATCCTCAGTCACCTCCAGCCTCTGAACCCCCCGACTCTCAATCCTCAATCACCTCCAGCCTCTGAACCCCCCGACTCCCAATCCTCAGTCACCTCCAGCCTCTGAACCCCCCGACTCCCAATCCTCAGTCACCTCCAGCCTCTGAACCCCCCGACTCCCAATCCTCAGTCACCTCCAGCCTCCGAACCCCCCGACTCCCAATCCTCAATCGCCTGCAGCCTCCGTACCCCCCGACTCCCAATCCTCAGTCGCCTCCAGCCTCCGAACCCCCCGACTCCCAATCCTCAGTCGCCTCCAGCCTCCGAACCCCCCGACTCCCAATCCTCAGTCACCTCCAGCCTCTGAACCCCCGACTCCCAATCCTCAGTCACCTCCAGCCTCTGAACCCCCCGACTCCCAATCCTCAATCACCTCCAGCCTCTAAACCCCCCCCCCGACTCTCAATCCTCAGTCACCTCCAGCCTCTGAACCGCCCGACTCCCAATCCTCAATCGCCTGCAGCCTCCGAACCCCCCGACTCCCAATCCTCAGTCACCTCCAGCCTCTGAACCCCCCGAATCCCAATCCTCAGTCACCTCCAACCTCTGAACCCCCCGACTCTCAATCCTCAGTCACCTCCAACCTCTGAACCCCCGACTCCCAATCTTCAGTCACCTCTAGCCTCTGAACCCCCCGACTCCCAATCCTCAGTCACCTCCAACCTCTGAACCCCCCGACTCCCAATCCTCAGTCACCTCCAGCCTCTGAACCCCCCCGACTCCCAATCCTCAGTCACCTCCAGCCTCCGAACCCCCCGACTCCCAATCCTCAGTCACCTCCAGCCTCCGAACCCCCTGACTCCCAATCCTCAGTCACCTCCAGCCTCAGAACACCCCGACTCCCAATCCTCAATCACCATCAGCCTCCGAACCCCCCGACTCCCAATCCTCAGTCACCTCCAGCCTCTGAACCCCCCGACTCCCAATCCCCAGTCACCTCCAGCCTCAGAACCCCCCGACTCCCAATCCTCAATCACCTCCAGCCTCTGAACCCCCCCGACTCCCAATCCTCAGTCACCTGCAGCCTCTGAACCCCCCGACTCCCAATCCTCAGTCACCTCCAGCCTCTGAACCCCCCGACTCCCAATCCCCAGTCACCTCCAGCCTCTGAACCCCCTGACTCCCAATCCCCAGTCACCTCCAGCCTCCGAACCCCCCAATTCCCAATCCTCAGTCACCGCCAGCCTCCGAATCCCCCGACTCCCAATCCTCAGTCACCTCCAGCCTCTGAACCCCCCGACTCCCAATCCTCAGTCACCTCCAGCCTCCGAACCCCCCGACTCCCAATCCTCAATCGCCTGCAGCCTCCGTACCCCCCGACTCCCAATCCTCAGTCGCCTCCAGCCTCCGAACCCCCCGACTCCCAATCCTCAGTCGCCTCCAGCCTCCGAACCCCCCGACTCCCAATCCTCAGTCACCTCCAGCCTCTGAACCCCCGACTCCCAATCCTCAGTCACCTCCAGCCTCTGAACCCCCCGACTCCCAATCCTCAATCACCTCCAGCCTCTAAACCCCCCCCCGACTCTCAATCCTCAGTCACCTCCAGCCTCTGAACCGCCCGACTCCCAATCCTCAATCGCCTGCAGCCTCCGAACCCCCCGACTCCCAATCCTCAGTCACCTCCAGCCTCTGAACCCCCCGAATCCCAATCCTCAGTCACCTCCAACCTCTGAACCCCCCGACTCTCAATCCTCAGTCACCTCCAACCTCTGAACCCCCGACTCCCAATCTTCAGTCACCTCTAGCCTCTGAACCCCCCGACTCCCAATCCTCAGTCACCTCCAACCTCTGAACCCCCCGACTCCCAATCCTCAGTCACCTCCAGCCTCTGAACCCCCCCGACTCCCAATCCTCAGTCACCTCCAGCCTCCGAACCCCCCGACTCCCAATCCTCAGTCACCTCCAGCCTCCGAACCCCCTGACTCCCAATCCTCAGTCACCTCCAGCCTCAGAACACCCCGACTCCCAATCCTCAATCACCATCAGCCTCCGAACCCCCCGACTCCCAATCCTCAGTCACCTCCAGCCTCTGAACCCCCCGACTCCCAATCCCCAGTCACCTCCAGCCTCAGAACCCCCCGACTCCCAATCCTCAATCACCTCCAGCCTCTGAACCCCCCCGACTCCCAATCCTCAGTCACCTGCAGCCTCTGAACCCCCCGACTCCCAATCCTCAGTCACCTCCAGCCTCTGAACCCCCCGACTCCCAATCCCCAGTCACCTCCAGCCTCTGAACCCCCTGACTCCCAATCCCCAGTCACCTCCAGCCTCCGAACCCCCCAATTCCCAATCCTCAGTCACCGCCAGCCTCCGAATCCCCCGACTCCCAATCCTCAGTCACCTCCAGCCTCTGAAACCCCCGACTCCCAATCCTCAATCACCTCCAGCCTCTGAACCCCCGACTCCCAATCCTCAGTCACCTCCAGCCTCTGAACCCCCCGACTCCCAATCCTCAGTCACCTCCAGCCTCCGAACCCCCCGACTCCCAATCCTCAGTCACCTCCAGCCTCCGAACCCCCCGACTCCCAATCCCCAGTCACCTCCAGCCTCTGAACCCCCCGACTCCCAATCCTCAGTCACCTCCAGCCTCTGAACCCCCCGACTCCCAATCCTCAGTCACCTTCAGCCTCTGAACCCCCGATTCCCAATCCTCAGTCACCTCCAGCCTCTGAACCCCCCGACTCCCAATCCTCAATCCCCTCCAGCCTCTGAACCCCCCGACTCCCAATCCTCAATCAGCTCCAGCCTCCGAACCCCCCGACTCTCAATCCTCAATCACCTCCAGCCTCCGAACCCCCTGACTCCCAATCCTCAGTCACCTCCAGCCTCTGAACCCCCCGACTCTCAATCCTCAGTCACCTCCAGCCTCTGAACCCCCGACTCCCAATCCTCAGTCACCTCCAGCCTCTAAACCCCCCGACTCCCAAACCTCAGTCACCTCCAGCCTCTGAACCCCCCGATTCCCAATCCTCAGTCACCTCCAGCCTCTAAACCCCCCGACTCCCAATCCTCAGTCACCTCCAGCCTCTGAACCCCCCGACTCTCAATCCTCAGTCACCTCCAGCCTCTGAACCCCCCGACTCTCAATCCCCAATCACCTCCAGCCTCTGAACCCACCCCGACTCCCAATCCTCAGTCACCTCCAGCCTCTGAACACCCCGACTCTCAATCCTCAATCAACTCCAGCCTCTGAACCCCCCGACTCCTAATCCTCAGTCACCTCCAGCCTCTGAACCCCCCGACTCTCAATCCTCAATCACCTCCAGCCTCTGAACCCCCCGACTCCCAATCCTCAGTCACCTCCAGCCTCTGAACCCCCCGACTCCCAATCCTCAGTCACCTCCAGCCTCTGAACCCCCCGACTCCCAATCCTCAGTCACCTCCAGCCTCTGAACCCCCCGACTCCCAATCCTCAATCGCCTGCAGCCTCCGAACCCCCCGACTCCCAATCCTCAGTCGCCTCCAGCCTCCGAACACCCCGACTCCCAATCCTCAGTCGCCTCCAGCCTCCGAACCCCCCGACTCCCAATCCTCAGTCACCTCCAGCCTCTGAACCCCCGACTCCCAATCCTCAGTCACCTCCAGCCTCTGAACCCCCCGACTCCCAATCCTCAATCACCTCCAGCCTCTAAACCCCCCCCCGACTCTCAATCCTCAGTCACCTCCAGCCTCTGAACCGCCCGACTCCCAATCCTCAATCGCCTGAAGCCTCCGAACCCCCCGACTCCCAATCCTCAGTCACCTCCAGCCTCTGAACCCCCCGAATCCCAATCCTCAGTCACCTCCAACCTCTGAACCCCCCGACTCTCAATCCTCAGTCACCTCCAACCTCTGAACCCCCGACTCCCAATCTTCAGTCACCTCTAGCCTCTGAACCCCCCGACTCCCAATCCTCAGTCACCTCCAACCTCTGAACCCCCCGACTCCCAATCCTCAGTCACCTCCAGCCTCTGAAACCCCCCGACTCCCAATCCTCAGTCACCTCCAGCCTCCGAACCCCCCGACTCCCAATCCTCAGTCACCTCCAGCCTCCGAACCCCCTGACTCCCAATCCTCAGTCACCTCCAGCCTCAGAACCCCCCGACTCCCAATCCTCAATCACCATCAGCCTCTGAACCCCCCGACTCCCAATCCTCAGTCACCTCCAGCATCCGAACCCCCCGACTCCCAATCCTCAGTCACCTCCAGCCTCTGAACCCCCGACCCCCAATCCTCAGTCACCTCCAGCCTCTGAACCCCCGACACCCAATCCTCAATCACCTCCAGCCTCTGAACCCCCCGACTCTCAATCCTCAGTCACCTCCAGCCTCTGAACCCCCCGACTCCCAATCCTCAGTCACCTTCAGGCTCCGAACCCCCCGACTCCCAATCTTCAGTCACCTCCAGCCTCCGAACCCCCCGACTCCCAATCCTCAGTCACCTCCAGCCTCTGAACCCCCCGATTCCCAATCCTCAATCACCTCCAGCCTCTGAACCGCCCGACTCTCAATCCTCAATCACCTCCAGCCTCTGAACCCCCCGACTCACAATCCTCAATCACCTCCAGCCTCTGAACCCCCCGACTCCCAATCCTCAGTCACCTGCAGCCTCTGAACCCCCCGACTCCCAATCCTCAGTCACCTCCAGCCTCTGAACCCCCCGACTCCCAATCCTCAGTCACCTCCAGCCTCTGAACCCCCCGACTCCCAATCCTCAGTCACCTCCAGCCTCTGAACCCCCCGACTCCCAATCCCCAGTCACCTCCAGCCTCAGAACCCCCCGACTCCCAATCCTCAATCACCTCCAGCCTCTGAACCCCCCCGACTCCCAATCCTCAGTCACCTGCAGCCTCTGAACCCCCCGACTCCCAATCCTCAGTCACCTCCAGCCTCTGAACCCCCCGACTCCCAATCCTCAGTCACCTCCAGCCTCTGAACCCCCTGACTCCCAATCCCCAGTCACCTCCAGCCTCCGAACCCTCCAATTCCCAATCCTCAGTCACCGCCAGCCTCCGAATCCCCCGACTCCCAATCCTCAGTCACCTCCAGCCTCTGAAATCCCCGACTCCCAATCCTCAATCACCTCCAGCCTCTGAACCCCCGACTCCCAATCCTCAGTCACCTCCAGCCTCTGAACCCCCCGACTCCCAATCCTCAGTCACCTCCAGCCTCCGAACCCCCCGACTCCCAATCCTCAGTCACCTCCAGCCTCCGAACCCCCCGACTCCCAATCCCCAGTCACCTCCAGCCTCTGAACCCCCCGACTCCCAATCCTCAGTCACCTCCAGCCTCTGAACCCCCCGACTCCCAATCCTCAGTCACCTTCAGCCTCTGAACCCCCGATTCCCAATCCTCAGTCACCTCCAGCCTCTGAACCCCCCGACTCCCAATCCTCAGTCACCTCCAGCCTCCGAACCCGCCGACTCTCAATCCTCAATCACCTCCAGCCTCCGAACCCCCCGACTCCCAATCCTCAGTCACCTCCAGCCTCTGAACCCCCCGACTCCCAATCCTCAATCAGCTCCAGCCTCCGAACCCCCCGACTCTCAATCCTCAATCACCTCCAGCCTCCGAAGCCCCCGACTCCCAATCCTCAGTCACCTCCAGCCTCTGAACCCCCCGACTCTCAATCCTCAGTCACCTCCAGCCTCTGAACCACCGACTCCCAATCCTCAGTCACCTCCAGCCTCTAAACCCCCCGACTCCCAAACCTCAGTCACCTCCAGCCTCTGAACACCCCGATTCCCAATCCTCAGTCACCTCCAGCCTCTAAACCCCCCGACTCCCAATCCTCAGTCACCTCCAGCCTCTAAACCCCCCGACTCCCAAACCTCAGTCACCTCCAGCCTCTAAACCCCCCGACTCCCAATCAATCACCTCCAGCCTCTGAACCCCCCGACTCCCAATCTTCAATCACCTCCAGCCTCCGAACCCCCGACTCCCAATCCTCAGTCACCTCCAGCCTCTAAACCCCCCTACTCCCAATCCTTAGTCACCTCCAGCCTCTGAACCCCCCGACTCCCAATCCTCAGTCACCTCCAGCCTCTAAACCCCCCGACTCCCAATCAATCACCTCCAGCCTCTGAACCCCCCGACTCCCAATCCTCAGTCACCTCCAGCCTCCGAACCCCCCGACACCCAATCCTCAGTCACCTCCAGCCTCCAAACCCCCCGACTCCCAATCCTCAGTCACCTCCAGCCTCTGAACCCCCCGACTCCCAATCCTCAGTCACCTCCAGCCTCTGAACCCCCCGACTCCCAATCCTCAGTCACCTCCAGCCTCTGAACCCCCCGATTCCCAATCCTCAGTCACCTCCAGCCTCTAAACCCCCCGACTCCCAATCCTCAGTCACCTCCAGCCTCTGAACCCCCCGACTCCCAATCAATCACCTCCAGCCTCTGAACCCCCCGACTCCCAATCCTCACTCACCTCCAGCCTCCGAACCCCCCGACTCCCAATCCTCAGTCACCTCCAGCCTCCAAACCCCCCGACTCCCAATCCTCAGTCACCTCCAGCCTCTGAACCCCCCGACTCCCAATCCTCAGTCACCTCCAGCCTCTGAACCCCCCGACTCCCAATCCTCAGTCACCTCCAGCCTCTGAACCCCCCGATTCCCAATCCTCAGTCACCTCCAGCCTCTAAATCCCCCGACTCCCAATCCTCAGTCACCTCCAGCCTCTGAACCCCCCGATTCCCAATCCTCAGTCACCTCCAGCCTCTGAACCCCCCGACTCCCAATCCTCAGTCACCTCCAGCCTCTGAACCCCCCGATTCCCAATCCTCAGTCACCTCCAGCCTCTAAACCCCCCGACTCCCAATCGTCAGTCACCTCCAGCCTACGAACCCCCCCATTCCCAATCCTCAGTCACCTCCAGCCTCTGAAACCCCCGACTCCCAATCCTCAATCACCATCAGCCTCTGAACCCCCCGACTCCCAATCCTCAGTCACCTCCAGCCTCTGAACCCCCGACTCCCAATCCTCAGTCACCTCCAGCCTCTAAACCCCCCGACTCCCAATCGTCAGTCACCGCCAGCCTCCGAACCCCCCGACTCCCAATCCTCAGTCACCTCCAGCCTCTGAAACCCCCGACTCCCAATCCTCAATCACCATCAGCCTCTGAACCCCCCGACTCCCAATCCTCAGTCACCTCCAGCCTCTGAACCCCCGACTCCCAATCCACAGTCACCTCCAGCCTCTGAACTCCCCGATTCCCAATCCTCAATCACCTCCAGCCTCTGAAACCCCCGACTCTCAATCCTCAATCACCTCCAGCCTCTGAACCCCCCGACTCCCAATCCTCAGTCACCTTCAGCCTCCGAACCCCCCGACTCCCAATCTTCAGTCACCTCCAGCCTCCGAACCCCCCGACTCCCAATCCTCAGTCACCTCCAGCCTCTGAACCCCCCGATTCCCAATCCTCAATCACCTCCAGCCTCTGAACCGCCCGACTCTCAATCCTCAATCACCTCCAGCCTCTGAACCCCCCGACTCACAATCCTCAATCACCTCCAGCCTCTGAACCCCCCGACTCCCAATCCTCAGTCACCTGCAGCCTCTGAACCCCCCGACTCCCAATCCTCAGTCACCTCCAGCCTCTGAACCCCCCGACTCCCAATCCTCAGTCACCTCCAGCCTCTGAACCCCCCGACTCCCAATCCCCAGTCACCTCCAGCCTCAGAACCCCCCGACTCCCAATCCTCAATCACCTCCAGCCTCTGAACCCCCCGACTCCCAATCCTCAGTCACCTGCAGCCTCTGAACCCCCCGACTCCAAATCCTCAGTCAGCTCCAGCCTCTGAACCCCCCGACTCCCAATCCTCGGTCACCTCCAGCCTCTGAACCCCCCGACTCCCAATCCCCAGTCACCTCCAGCCTCCGAACCCCCCAATTCCCAATCCTCAGTCACCTCCAGCCTCTGAAACCCCCGACTCCCAATCCTCAATCACCTCCAGCCTCTGAACCCCCGACTCCCAATCCTCAGTCACCTCCAGCCTCTGAACCCCCGACTCCCAATCCTCAGTCACCTCCAGCCTCAGAACCCCCCGATTCCCAAACCTCAGTCACCTCCAGCCTCAGAACCCCCCGACTCCCAATCCTCAGTCACCTCCAGCCTCCGAACCCCCCGACTCCCAATCCCCAGTCACCTCCAGCCTCTGAACCCCCCGACTCCCAATCCTCAGTCACCTCCAGCCTCTGAACCCCCCGACTCCCAATCCTCAGTCACCTTCAGCCTCTGAACCCCCGATTCCCAATCCTCAGTCACCTCCAGCCTCTGAACCCCCCGACTCCCAATCCTCAATCCCCTCCAGCCTCTGAACCCCCCGACTCCCAATCCTCAATCACCTCCAGCCTCCGAACCCCCCGACTCTCAATCCTCAATCACCTCCAGCCTCCGAACCCCCCGACTCCCAATCCTCAGTCACCTCCAGCCTCTGAACCCCCCGACTCTCAATCCTCAGTCACCTCCAGCCTCTGAACCCCCCGACTCCCAATCTTCAATCACCTCCAGCCTCCGAACCCCCCCGACTCCCAATCCTCAGTCACCTCCAGCCTCTGAACCCCCCGACTCTCAATCCTCAGTCACCTCCAGCCTCTGAACCCCCGACTCCCAATCCTCAGTCACCTCCAGCCTCCGAACCCCCCGACTCCCAATCCTCAGTCACCTCCAGCCTCTGAACCCCCCGACTCCCAATCCTCAGTCACCTCCAGCCTCTGAACCCCCTGACTCCCAATCCTCAGTCACCTCCAGCCTCTGAACCCCCCGACTCCCAATCCCCAGTCACCTCCAGCCTCAGAACCCCCCGACTCCCAATCCTCAGTCACCTCCAGCCTCCGAACCCCCCGACTCCCAATCCTCAGTCACCTCCAGCCTCCGAACCCCCCGACTCCCAATCCCCAGTCACCTCCAGCCTCTGAACCCCCCGACTCCCAATCCTCAGTCACCTCCAGCCTCTGAAGCCCCCGACTCCCAATCCTCAGTCACCTTCAGCCTCTGAACACCCGATTCCCAATCCTCAGTCACCTCCAGCCTCTGAACCCCCCGACTCCCAATCCTCAATCCCCTCCAGCCTCTGAAACCCCCGACTCACAATCCTCAATCACCTCCAGCCTCCAAACCCCCCGACTCTCAATCCTCAATCACCTCCAGCCTCCGAACCCCCCGACTCCCAATCCTCAGTCACCTTCAGCCTCGGAACCACCCGACTCTCAATCCTCAGTCACCTCCAGTCTCTGAACCCCCCGACTCCCAATCCTCAGTCACCTCCAGCCTCTGAACCCCCCGACTCCCAATCTTCAATCACCTCCAGCCTCCGAACCCCCCCGACTCCCAATCCTCAGTCACCTCCAGCCTCTGAACCCCCCGACTCTCAATCCTCAGTCACCTCCAGCCTCTGAACCCCCGACTCCCAATCCTCAGTCACCTCCAGCCTCCGAACCCCCCGACTCCCAATCCTCAGTCACCTCCAGCCTCTAAACCCCCCGACTCCCAATCCTCAGTCACCTCCAGCCTCTAAACCCCCCGACTCCCAATCCTCAGTCACCTCCAGCCTCTGAACACCCCGACTCCCAATCAATCACCTCCAGCCTCTGAACCACCCGACTCCCAATCCTCAGTCACCTCCAGCCTCTAAACCCCCCGACTCCCAATCCTCAGTCACCTCCAGCCTCTAAACCCCCCGACTCCCAATCCTCAGTCACCTCCAGCCTCTGAACCCCCCGACTCCCAATCAATCACCTCCAGCCTCTGAACCCCTCGACTCCCAATCCTCAGTCACCTCCAGCCTCCGAACCCCCCGACTCCCAATCCTCAGTCACCTCCAGCCTCCAAACCCCCCGACTCCCAATCCTCAGTCACCTCCAGCCTCTGAACACCCCGACTCCCAATCCTCAGTCACCTCCAGCCTCTGAACCCCCCGACTCCCAATCCTCAGTCACCTCCAGCCTCTGAACCCCCCGATTCCCAATCCTCAGTCACCTCCAGCCTCTAAACCCCCCAACTCCCAAACCTCAGTCACCTCCAGCCTCTGAACCCCCCGATTCCCAATCCTCAGTCACCTCCAGCCTCTGAACCCCCCGACTCCCAATCCCCAGTCACCTCCAGCCTCAGAACCCCCCGACTCCCAATCCTCAGTCACCTCCAGCCTCCGAACCCCCCGACTCCCAATCCTCAGTCACCTCCAGCCTCTGAACCCCCCGACTCCCAATCCTCAGTCACCTCCAGCCTCTGAACCCCCCGATTCCCAATCCTCAGTCACCTCCAGCCTCTGAACCCCCCGACTCCCAAACCTCAGTCACCTCCAGCCTCTGAACCCCCCGACTCCCAATCCTCAGTCACCTCCATGCCTCTAAACCCCCCGACTCCCAATCCTCAGTCACCTCCAGCCTCTGAACCCCCCGACTCCCAATCCTCAGTCACCTCCAGCCTCTGAACCCCCCGATTCCCAATCCTCAGTCACCTCCAGCCTCTAAACCCCCCGACTCCCAATCCTCAGTCACCTCCAGCCTCTGAACCCCCCGATTCCCAATCCTCAGTCACCTCCAGCCTCTGAACCCCCCGATTCCCAATCCTCAGTCACCTCCAGCCTCTGAACCCCCCGACTCCCAATCCTCAGTCACCTCCAGCCTCTGAACCCCCCGATTCCCAATCCTCAGTCACCTCCAGCCTCTAAACCCCCCGACTCCCAATCGTCAGTCACCTCCAGCCTACGAACCCCCCCATTCCCAATCCTCAGTCACCTCCAGCCTCTGAAACCCCCGACTCCCAATCCTCAATCACCATCAGCCTCTGAACCCCCCGACTCCCAATCCTCAGTCACCTCCAGCCTCTGAACCCCCGACTCCCAATCCTCAGTCACCTCCAGCCTCTAAACCCCCCGACTCCCAATCGTCAGTCACCGCCAGCCTCCGAACCCCCCGACTCCCAATCCTCAGTCACCTCCAGCCTCTGAAACCCCCGACTCCCAATCCTCAATCACCATCAGCCTCTGAACCCCCCGACTCCCAATCCTCAGTCACCTCCAGCCTCTGAACCCCCGACTCCCAATCCTCAGTCACCTCCAGCCTCTGAACTCCCCGATTCCCAATCCTCAATCACCTCCAGCCTCTGAACCCCCCGACTCTCAATCCTCAATCACCTCCAGCCTCTGAACCCCCCGACTCCCAATCCTCAGTCACCTTCAGCCTCCGAACCCCCCGACTCCCAATCTTCAGTCACCTCCAGCCTCCGAACCCCCCGACTCCCAATCCTCAGTCACCTCCAGCCTCTGAACCCCCCGATTCTCAATCCTCAATCACCTTCAGCCTCGGAACCACCCGACTCTCAATCCTCAGTCACCTCCAGTCTCTGAACCCCCCGACTCCCAATCCTCAGTCACCTCCAGCCTCTGAACCCCCCGACTCCCAATCTTCAATCACCTCCAGCCTCCGAACCCCCCCGACTCCCAATCCTCAGTCACCTCCAGCCTCTGAACCCCCCGACTCTCAATCCTCAGTCACCTCCAGCCTCTGAACCCCCGACTCCCAATCCTCAGTCACCTCCAGCCTCCGAACCCCCCGACTCCCAATCCTCAGTCACCTCCAGCCTCTAAACCCCCCGACTCCCAATCCTCAGTCACCTCCAGCCTCTAAACCCCCCGACTCCCAATCCTCAGTCACCTCCAGCCTCTGAACACCCCGACTCCCAATCAATCACCTCCAGCCTCTGAACCACCCGACTCCCAATCCTCAGTCACCTCCAGCCTCTAAACCCCCCGACTCCCAATCCTCAGTCACCTCCAGCCTCTAAACCCCCCGACTCCCAATCCTCAGTCACCTCCAGCCTCTGAACCCCCCGACTCCCAATCAATCACCTCCAGCCTCTGAACCCCTCGACTCCCAATCCTCAGTCACCTCCAGCCTCCGAACCCCCCGACTCCCAATCCTCAGTCACCTCCAGCCTCCAAACCCCCCGACTCCCAATCCTCAGTCACCTCCAGCCTCTGAACACCCCGACTCCCAATCCTCAGTCACCTCCAGCCTCTGAACCCCCCGACTCCCAATCCTCAGTCACCTCCAGCCTCTGAACCCCCCGATTCCCAATCCTCAGTCACCTCCAGCCTCTAAACCCCCCGACTCCCAAACCTCAGTCACCTCCAGCCTCTGAACCCCCCGATTCCCAATCCTCAGTCACCTCCAGCCTCTGAACCCCCCGACTCCCAATCCCCAGTCACCTCCAGCCTCAGAACCCCCCGACTCCCAATCCTCAGTCACCTCCAGCCTCCGAACCCCCCGACTCCCAATCCTCAGTCACCTCCAGCCTCTGAACCCCCCGACTCCCAATCCTCAGTCACCTCCAGCCTCTGAACCCCCCGATTCCCAATCCTCAGTCACCTCCAGCCTCTAAACCCCCCGACTCCCAAACCTCAGTCACCTCCAGCCTCTGAACCCCCCGACTCCCAATCCTCAGTCACCTCCAGCCTCTGAACCCCCCGATTCCCAATCCTCAGTCACCTCCAGCCTCTAAACCCCCCGACTCCCAATCCTCAGTCACCTCCAGCCTCTGAACCCCCCGATTCCCAATCCTCAGTCACCTCCAGCCTCTGAACCCCCCGACTCCCAATCCTCAGTCACCTCCAGCCTCTGAACCCCCCGATTCCCAATCCTCAGTCACCTCCAGCCTCTAAACACCCCGCCTCCCAATCGTCAGTCACCTCCAGCCTACGAACCCCCCCATTCCCTATCCTCAGTCACCTCCAGCCTCTGAAACCCCCGACTCCCAATGCTCAATCACCATCAGCCTCTGAACCCCCCGACTCCCAATCCTCAGTCACCTCCAGCCTCTGAACCCCCGACTCCCAATCCTCAGTCACCTCCAGCCTCTAAACCCCCCGACTCCCAATCGTCAGTCACCGCCAGCCTCCGAACCCCCCGACTCCCAATCCTCAGTCACCTCCAGCCTCTGAAACCCCCGACTCCCAATCCTCAATCACCATCAGCCTCTGAACCCCCCGACTCCCAATCCTCAGTCACCTCCAGCCTCTGAACCCCCGACTCCCAATCCTCAGTCACCTCCAGCCTCTGAACTCCCCGATTCCCAATCCTCAATCACCTCCAGCCTCTGAACCCCCCGACTCTCAATCCTCAATCACCTCCAGCCTCTGAACCCCCCGACTCCCAATCCTCAGTCACCTTCAGCCTCCGAACCCCCCGACTCCCAATCTTCAGTCACCTCCAGCCTCCGAACCCCCCGACTCCCAATCCTCAGTCACCTCCAGCCTCTGAACCCCCCGATTCCCAATCCTCAATCACCTCCAGCCTCTGAACCGCCCGACTCTCAATCCTCAATCACCTCCAGCCTCTGAACCCCCCGACTCACAATCCTCAATCACCTCCAGCCTCTGAACCCCCCGACTCCCAATCCTCAGTCACCTGCAGCCTCTGAACCCCCCGACTCCCAATCCTCAGTCACCTCCAGCCTCTGAACCCCCCGACTCCCAATCCTCAGTCACCTCCAGCCTCTGAACCCCCCGACTCCCAATCCCCAGTCACCTCCAGCCTCAGAATCCCCCGACTCCCAATCCTCAATCACCTCCAGCCTCTGAACCCCCCGACTCCCAATCCTCAGTCACCTGCAGCCTCTGAGCCCCCCGACTCCAAATCCTCAGTCACCTCCAGCCTCTGAACCCCCCGACTCCCAATCCTCAGTCACCTCCAGCCTCTGAACCCCCCGACTCCCAATCCCCAGTCACCTCCAGCCTCCGAACCCCCCAATTCCCAATCCTCAGTCACCTCCAGCCTCTGAAACCCCCGACTCCCAATCCTCAATCACCTCCAGCCTCTGAACCCCCGACTCCCAATCCTCAGTCACCTCCAGCCTCAGAACCCCCCGATTCCCAAACCTCAGTCACCTCCAGCCTCAGAACCCCCCGACTCCCAATCCTCAGTCACCTCCAGCCTCTGAACCCCCCGACTCCCAATCCTCAGTCACCTTCAGCCTCTGAACCCCCGATTCCCAATCCTCAATCCCCTCCAGCCTCTGAACCCCCCGACTCCCAATCCTCAATCACCTCCAGCCTCCGAACCCCCCGACTCTCAATCCTCAATCACCTCCAGCCTCCGAACCCCCCGACTCCCAATCCTCAGTCACCTCCAGCCTCTGAACCCCCCGACTCTCAATCCTCAGTCACCTCCAGCCTCTGAACCCCCCGACTCCCAATCTTCAATCACCTCCAGCCTCCGAACCCCCCCGACTCCCAATCCTCAGTCACCTCCAGCCTCTGAACCCCCCGACTCTCAATCCTCAGTCACCTCCAGCCTCTGAACCCCCGACTCCCAATCCTCAGTCACCTCCAGCCTCCGAACCCCCCGACTCCCAATCCTCAGTCACCTCCAGCCTCTGAACCCCCCGACTCCCAATCCTCAGTCACCTCCAGCCTCTGAACCCCCTGACTCCCAATCCTCAGTCACCTCCAGCCTCTGAACCCCCCGACTCCCAATCCCCAGTCACCTCCAGCCTCAGAACCCCCCGACTCCCAATCCTCAGTCACCTCCAGCCTCCGAACCCCCCGACTCCCAATCCTCAGTCACCTCCAGCCTCCGAACCCCCCGACTCCCAATCCCCAGTCACCTCCAGCCTCTGAACCCCCCGACTCCCAATCCTCAGTCACCTCCAGCCTCTGAAGCCCCCGACTCCCAATCCTCAGTCACCTTCAGCCTCTGAACACCCGATTCCCAATCCTCAGTCACCTCCAGCCTCTGAACCCCCCGACTCCCAATCCTCAATCCCCTCCAGCCTCTGAACCCCCCAACTCCCAATCCTCAATCACCTCCAGCCTCCAAACCCCCCGACTCTCAATCCTCAATCACCTCCAGCCTCCGAACCCCCCGACTCCCAATCCTCAGTCACCTTCAGCCTCGGAACCCCCCGACTCTCAATCCTCAGTCACCTCCAGTCTCTGAACCCCCCGACTCCCAATCCTCAGTCACCTCCAGCCTCTGAACCCCCCGACTCCCAATCTTCAATCACCTCCAGCCTCCGAACCCCCCCGACTCCCAATCCTCAGTCACCTCCAGCCACTGAACCCCCCGACTCTCAATCCTCAGTCACCTCCAGCCTCTGAACCCCCGACTCCCAATCCTCAGTCACCTCCAGCCTCCGAACCCCCCGACTCCCAATCCTCAGTCACCTCCAGCCTCTAAACCCCCCGACTCCCAATCCTCAGTCACCTCCAGCCTCTAAACCCCCCGACTCCCAATCCTCAGTCACCTCCAGCCTCTGAACACCCCGACTCCCAATCAATCACCTCCAGCCTCTGAACCACCCGACTCCCAATCCTCAGTCACCTCCAGCCTCTAAACCCCCCGACTCCCAATCCTCAGTCACCTCCAGCCTCTAAACCCCCCGACTCCCAATCCTCAGTCACCTCCAGCCTCTGAACCCCCCGACTCCCAATCAATCACCTCCAGCCTCTGAACCCCTCGACTCCCAATCCTCAGTCACCTCCAGCCTCCGAACCCCCCGACTCCCAATCCTCAGTCACCTCCAGCCTCCAAACCCCCCGACTCCCAATCCTCAGTCACCTCCAGCCTCTGAACACCCCGACTCCCAATCCTCAGTCACCTCCAGCCTCTGAACCCCCCGACTCCCAATCCTCAGTCACCTCCAGCCTCTGAACCGCCCGATTCCCAATCCTCAGTCACCTCCAGCCTCTAAACCCCCCGACTCCCAAACCTCAGTCACCTCCAGCCTCTGAACCCCCCGATTCCCAATCCTCAGTCACCTCCAGCCTCTGAACCCCCCGACTCCCAATCCCCAGTCACCTCCAGCCTCAGAACCCCCCGACTCCCAATCCTCAGTCACCTCCAGCCTCCGAACCCCCCGACTCCCAATCCTCAGTCACCTCCAGCCTCCGAACCCCCCGACTCCCAATCCCCAGTCACCTCCAGCCTCTGAACCCCCCGACTCCCAATCCCCAGTCACCTCCAGCCTCTGAACCCCCCGACTCCCAATCCTCAGTCACCTCCAGCCTCTGAACCCCCCGACTCCCAATCCTCAATCCCCTCCAGCCTCCGAACCCCCCGACTCCCAATCCTCAATCACCTCCAGCCTCCGAACCCCCCGACTCTCAATCCTCAGTCACCTCCAGCCTCTGAACCCCCCGACTCCCAATCCTCAGTCACCTCCAGCCTCTGAACCCCCCGACTCCCAATCTTCAATCACCTCCAGCCTCCGAACCCCCCCGACTCCCAATCCTCAGTCACCTCCAGCCTCTGAACCCCCCGACTCTCAATCCTCAGTCACCTCCAGCCTCTGAACCCCCCGACTCCCAATCTTCAGTCACCTCCAGCCTCTAAACCCCCCGATTCCCAATCCTCAGTCACCTCCAGCCTCTAAACCCCCCGACTCCCAATCAATCACCTCCAGCCTCTGAACCCCCCGACTCCCAATCCTCAGTCACCTCCAGCCTCCGAACCCCCCGACTCCCAATCCTCAGTCACCTCCAGCCTCCAAACCCCCCGACTCCCAATCCTCAGTCACCTCCAGCCTCTGAACCCCCCGACTCCCAATCCTCAGTCACCTCCAGCCTCTGAACCCCCCGATTCCCAATCCTCAGTCACCTCCAGCCTCTAAACACCCCGACTCCCAATCCTCAGTCACCTCCAGCCTCTGAACCCCCCGACTCCCAATCAATCACCTCCAGCCTCTGAACCCCCCGACTCCCAATCCTCAGTCACCTCCAGCCTCCGAACCCCCCGACTCCCAATCCTCAGTCACCTCCAGCCTCTGAACCCCCCGACTCCCAATCCTCAGTCACCTCCAGCCTCTGAACCCCCCGACTCCCAATCCTCAGTCACCTTCAGCCTCTGAACCCCCCGATTCCCAATCCTCAGTCACCTCCAGCCTCTAAACCCCCCGACTCCCAAACCTCAGTCACCTCCAGCCTCTGAACCCCCCGATTCCCAATCCTCAGTCACCTCCAGCCTCTGAACCCCCCGACTCCCAATCCTCAGTCACCTCCAGCCTCTGAACCACCCGACTCCCAATCCTCAGTCACCTCCAGCCTCTGAACCCCCCCGACTCCCAATCCTCAGTCACCTCCAGCCTCTGAACCCCCCGACTCTCAATCCTCAGTCACCTCCAGCCTCTGAACCCCCCGACTCTCAATCCTCAATCACCTCCAGCCTCTGAACCCCCCGACTCCCAATCCTCAATCACCTCCAGCCTCTGAACCCCCCGACTCTCAATCCTTAGTCACCTCCAGCCTCTGAACCCCCCGACTCTCAATCCTCAATCACCTCCAGCCTCTGAACCCCCGATTCCCAATCCTCAGTCACCTCCAGCCTCTGAACCCCCCGACTCCCAATCCTCAGTCACCTCCAGCCTCTGAACCCCCCGATTCCCAATCCTCAGTCACCTCCAGCCTCCGAACCCCCCGACTCTCAATCCTCAATCACCTCCAGCCTCCGAACCCCCCGACTCCCAATCCTCAGTCACCTCCAGCCTCTGAACCCCCCGACTCTCAATCCTCAGTCACCTCCAGCCTCTGAACCCCCGACTCCCAATCCTCAGTTACCTCCAGCCTCTGAACACCCCGATTCCCAATCCTCAGTCACCTCCAGCCTCTGAACCCCCCGACTCCCAATCCTCAGTCACCTCCAGCCTCTGAACACCCCGATTCCCAATCCTCAGTCACCTCCAGCCTCTGAACCCCCCGACTCCCAATCCTCAATCACCTCCAGCCTCTGAACCCCCCGACTCCCAATCCTCAATCACCTCCAGCCTCTGAACCCCCGACTCCCAATCCTCAGTCACCTCCAGCCTCTGAACCCCCCGACTCCCAATCCTCAATCACCTCCAGCCTCTGAACCCCCGACTCCCAATCCTCAGTCACCTCCAGCCTCTGAACCCCCCGACTCCCAATCCTCAGTCACCTCCAGCCTCCGAACCCCCCAACTCCCAATCCTCAGTCACCTCCAGCCTCCGAACCCCCCGACTCCCAATCCCCAGTCACCTCCAGCCTCTGAAACCCCCGACTCCCAATCCTCAGTCACCTCCAGCCTCTGAACCCCCCGACTCCCAATCCTCAGTCACCTTCAGCCTCTGAACCCCCGATTCCCAATCCTCAGTCACCTCCAGCCTCTGAACCCCCCGACTCCCAATCCTCAATCCCCTCCAGCCTCTGAACCCCCCGACTCCCAATCCTCAATCAGCTCCAGCCTCCGAACCCCCCGACTCTCAATCCTCAATCACCTCCAGCCTCCGAACCCCCCGACTCCCAATCCTCAGTCACCTCCAGCCTCTGAACCCCCCGACTCTCAATCCTCAGTCACCTCCAGCCTCTGAACCCCCGACTCCCAATCCTCAGTCACCTCCAGCCTCTAAACCCCCCGACTCCCAAACCTCAGTCACCTCCAGCCTCTGAACCCCCGACTCCCAATCCTCAGTCACCTCCAGCCTCTAAACCCCCCGACTCCCAATCAATCACCTCCAGCCTCTAAACCCCCCGACTCCCAAACCTCAGTCACCTCCAGCCTGTAAACCCCCCGACTCCCAATCAATCACCTCCAGCCTCTGAACCCCCTGACTCCCAATCTTCAATCAGCTCCAGCCTCCGAACCCCCGACTCCCAATCCTCAGTCACCTCCAGCCTCTGAACCCCCGACTCCCAATCCTCAGTCACCTCCAGCCTCTGAAACCCCCGACTCCCAATCCTCAGTCACCTCCAGCCTCTAAACCCCCCGACTCCCAATCAATCACCTCCAGCCTCTGAACCCCCCGACTCCCAATCCTCAGTCACCTCCAGCCTCCGAACCCCCCGACTCCCAATCCTCAGTCACCTCCAGCCTCCAAACCCCCCGACTCCCAATCCTCAGTCACCTCCAGCCTCTGAACCCCCCGACTCCCAATCCTCAGTCACCTCCAGCCTCTGAACCCCCCGACTCCCAATCCTCAGCCACCTCCAGCCTCTGAACCCCCCGATTCCCAATCCTCAGTCACCTCAAGCCTCTAAACCCCCCGACTCCCAATCCTCAGTCACCTCCAGCCTCTGAACCCCCCGACTCCCAATCAATCACCTCCAGCCTCTGAACCCCCCGACTCCCAATCCTCAGTCACCTCCAGCCTCCGAACCCCCCGACTCCCAATCCTCAGTCACCTCCAGCCTCCGAACCCCCCGACTCCCAATCCTCAGTCACCTCCAGCCTCTGAACCCCCCGACTCCCAATCCTCAGTCACCTCCAGCCTCTGAACCCCCCGACTCCCAATCCTCAGTCACCTCCAGCCTCTGAACCCCCCGATTCCCAATCCTCAGTCACCTCCAGCCTCTAAACCCCCCGACTCCCAATCCTCAGTCACCTCCAGCCTCTGAACCCCCCGATTCCCAATCCTCAGTCACCTCCAGCCTCTGAACCCCCCGACTCCCAATCCTCAGTCACCTCCAGCCTCTGAACCCCCCGATTCCCAATCCTCAGTCACCTCCAGCCTCTAAACCCCCCGACTCCCAATCGTCAGTCACCTCCAGCCTACGAACCCCCCCATTCCCAATCCTCAGTCACCGCCAGCCTCCGAACCCCCCGACTCCCAATCCTCAGTCACCTCCAGCCTCTGAAAACCCCGACTCCCAATCCTCAATCACCATCAGCCTCTGAACCCCCCGACTCCCAATCCTCAGTCACCTCCAGCCTCTGAACCCCCGACTCCCAATCCTCAGTCACCTCCAGCCTCTGAACTCCCCGATTCCCAATCCTCAATCACCTCCAGCCTCTGAACCCCCCGACTCTCAATCCTCAATCACCTCCAGCCTCTGAACCCCCCGACTCCCAATCCTCAGTCACCTTCAGCCTCCGAACCCCCCGACTCCCAATCTTCAGTCACCTCCAGCCTCCGAACCCCCCGACTCCCAATCCTCAGTCACCTCCAGCCTCCGAACCCCCCGATTCCCAATCCTCAATCACCTCCAGCCTCTGAACCGCCCGACTCTCAATCCTCAATCACCTCCAGCCTCTGAACCCCCCGACTCACAATCCTCAATCACCTCCAGCCTCTGAACCCCCCGACTCCCAATCCTCAGTCACCTGCAGCCTCTGAACCCCCCGACTCCCAATCCTCAGTCACCTCCAGCCTCTGAACCCCCCGACTCCCAATCCTCAGTCACCTCCAGCCTCTGAACCCCCCGACTCCCAATCCCCAGTCACCTCCAGCCTCAGAACCCCCCGACTCCCAATCCTCAATCACCTCCAGCCTCTGAACCCCCCGACTCCCAATCCTCAGTCACCTGCAGCCTCTGAACCCCCCGACTCCAAATCCTCAGTCACCTCCAGCCTCTGAACCCCCCGACTCCCAATCCCCAGTCACCTCCAGCCTCTGAACCCCCCGACTCCCAATCCCCAGTCACCTGCAGCCTCCGAACCCCCCAATTCCCAATCCTCAGTCACCTCCAGCCTCTGAAACCCCCGACTCCCAATCCTCAATCACCTCCAGCCTCTGAACCCCCGACTCCCAATCCTCAGTCACCTGCAGCCTCTGAACCCCCGACTCCCAATCCTCAGTCACCTCCAGCCTCAGAACCCCCCGATTCCCAAACCTCAGTCACCTCCAGCCTCAGAACCCCCCGACTCCCAATCCTCAGTCACCTCCAGCCTCCGAACCCCCCGACTCCCAATCCCCAGTCACCTCCAGCCTCTGAACCCCCCGACTCCCAATCCTCAGTCACCTCCAGCCTCTGAACCCCCCGACTCCCAATCCTCAGTCACCTTCAGCCTCTGAACCCCCGTTTCCCAATCCTCAGTCACCTCCAGCCTCTGAACCCCCCGACTCCCAATCCTCAATCCCCTCCAGCCTCTGAACCCCCCGACTCCCAATCCTCAATCACCTCCAGCCTCCGAACCCCCCGACTCTCAATCCTCAATCACCTCCAGCCTCCGAACCCCCCGACTCCCAATCCTCAGTCACCTCCAGCCTCTGAACCCCCCGACTCTCAATCCTCAGTCACCTCCAGCCTCTGAACCCCCCGACTCCCAATCTTCAATCACCTCCAGCCTCTGAACCCCCCGACTCCCAATCCTCAGTCACCTCCAGCCTCTGAACACCCTGACTCCCAATCCCCAGTCACCTCCAGCCTCAGAACCCCCCGACTCCCAATCCTCAGTCACCTCCAGCCTCTGAACCCCCCGACTCCCAATCCCCAGTCACCTCCAGCCTCAGAACCCCCCGACTCCCAATCCTCAGTCACCTCCAGCCTCCGTTCCCCCCGACTCCCAATCCTCAGTCACCTCCAGCCTCCGAACCCCCCGACTCCCAATCCCCAGTCACCTCCAGCCTCTGAACCCCCCGACTCCCAATCCTCAGTCACCTCCAGCCTCTGAAGCCCCCGACTCCCAATCCTCAGTCACCTTCAGCCTCTGAACCCCCGATTCCCAATCCTCAGTCACCTCCAGCCTCTGAACCCCCCGACTCCCAATCCTCAGTCACCTCCAGCCTCTGAACCCCCCGACTCCCAATCCTCAATCACCTCCAGCCTCCAAACCCCCCGACTCTCAATCCTCAATCACCTCCAGCCTCCGAACCCCCCGACTCCCAATCCTCAGTCACCTTCAGCCTCGGAACCCCCCGACTCTCAATCCTCAGTCACCTCCAGCCTCTGATCCCCCCGACTCCCAATCCTCAGTCACCTCCAGCCTCTGAACCCCCCGACTCCCAATCTTCAATCACCTCCAGCCTCCGAACCCCCCCGACTCCCAATCCTCAGTCACCTCCAGCCTCTGAACCCCCCGACTCTCAATCCTCAGTCACCTCCAGCCTCTGAACCCCCGACTCCCAATCCTCAGTCACCTCCAGCCTCTGAACCCCCCGATTCCCAAACCTCAGTCACCTCCAGCCTCTGAACCCCCCGACTCCCAATCCTCAGTCACCTCCAGCCTCTAAACCCCCCGACTCCCAATCCTCAGTCACCTCCAGCCTCTAAACCCCCCGACTCCCAATCCTCAGTCACCTCCAGCCTCTGAACACCCCGACTCCCAATCAATCACCTCCAGCCTCTGAACCCCCCGACTCCCAATCCTCAGTCACCTCCAGCCTCTAAACCCCCCGACTCCCAATCCTCAGTCACCTCCAGCCTCTAAACCCCCCGACTCCCAATCCTCAGTCACCTCCAGCCTCTGAACCCCCCGACTCCCAATCAATCACCTCCAGCCTCTGAACCCCCCGACTCCCAATCCTCAGTCACCTCCAGCCTCCGAACCCCCCGACTCCCAATCCTCAGTCACCTCCAGCCTCCAAACCCCCCGACTCCCAATCCTCAGTCACCTCCAGCCTCTGAACCCCCCGACTCCCAATCCTCAGTCACCTCCAGCCTCTGAAACCCCCGACTCCCAATCCTCAGTCACCTCCAGCCTCTGAACCCCCCGATTCCCAATCCTCAGTCACCTCCAGCCTCTAAACCCCCCGACTCCCAAACCTCAGTCACCTCCAGCCTCTGAACCCCCCGATTCCCAATCCTCAGTCACCTCCAGCCTCTGAACGCCCCGACTCCCACTCCCCAGTCACCTCCAGCCTCAGAACCCCCCGACTCCCAATCCTCAGTCACCTCCAGCCTCCGAACCCCCCGACTCCCAATCCTCAGTCACCTCCAGCCTCCGAACCCCCCGACTCCCAATCCCCAGTCACCTCCAGCCTCTGAACCCCCCGACTCCCAATCCTCAGTCACCTCCAGCCTCTGAACCCCCCGACTCCCAATCCTCAGTCACCTTCAGCCTCTGAACCCCCGATTCCCAATCCTCAGTCACCTCCAGCCTCTGAACCCCCCGACTCCCAATCCTCAATCCCCTCCAGCCTCCGAACCCCCCGACTCCCAATCCTCAATCACCTCCAGCCTCCGAACCCCCCGACTCTCAATCCTCAGTCACCTCCAGCCTCTGAACCCCCCGACTCCCAATCCTCAGTCACCTCCAGCCTCTGAACCCCCCGACTCCCAATCTTCAATCACCTCCAGCCTCCGAACCCCCCCGACTCCCAATCCTCAGTCACCTCCAGCCTCTGAACCCCCCGACTCTCAATCCTCAGTCACCTCCAGCCTCTGAACCCCCCGACTCCCAATCCTCAGTCACCTCCAGCCTCGGAACCCCCCGACTCCCAATCCTCAGTCACCTCCAGCCTCCGAACCCCCCGACTCCCAATCCTCAGTCACCTCCAGCCTCCAAACCCCCCGACTCCCAATCCTCAGTCACCTCCAGCCTCTGAACCCCCCGACTCTCAATCCTCAGTCACCTCCAGCCTCTGAACCCCCCGACTCTCAATCCTCAGTCACCTCCAGCCTCTGAACCCCCCGATTCCCAATCCTCAGTCACCTCCAGCCTCTAAACCCCCCGACTCCCAATCCTCAGTCACCTCCAGCCTCTGAACCCCCCGACTCCCAATCAATCACCTCCAGCCTCTGAACCCCCCGACTCCCAATCCTCAGTCACCTGCAGCCTCCGAACCCCCCGACTCCCAATCCTCAGTCACCTCCAGCCTCCGAACCCCCCAACTCCCAATCCTCAGTCACCTCCAGCCTCTGAACCCCCCGACTCCCAATCCTCAGTCACCTCCAGCCTCTGAACCCCCCGACTCCCAATCCTCAGTCACCTCCAGCCTCTGAACCCCCCGATTCCCAATCCTCAGTCACCTCCAGCCTCTAAACCCCCCGACTCCCAAACCTCAGTCACCTCCAGCCTCTGAACCCCCCGATTCCCAATCCTCAGTCACCTCCAGCCTCTGAACCCCCCGACTCCCAATCCTCAGTCACCTCCAGCCTCTGAACCCCCGACTCCCAATCCTCAATCACCTCCAGCCTCTGAACCACCCGACTCCCAATCCTCAGTCACCTCCAGCCTCTGAACCCCCCCGACTCCCAATCCTCAGTCACCTCCAGCCTCCGAACCCCCCGACTCTCAATCCTCAATCACCTCCAGCCTCCGAACCCCCCGACTCCCAATCCTCAGTCACCTCCAGCCTCTGAACCCCCCGACTCTCAATCCTCAGTCACCTCCAGCCTCTGAACCCCCGACTCCCAATCCTCAGTCACCTCCAGCCTCTGAACACCCCGATTCCCAATCCTCAGTCACCTCCAGCCTCTGAACCCCCCGACTACCAATCCTCAGTCACCTCCAGCCTCTGAACACCCCGATTCCCAATCCTCAGTCACCTCCAGCCTCTGAACCCCCCGACTCCCAATCCTCAATCACCTCCAGCCTCTGAACCCCCCGACTCCCAATCCTCAATCACCTCCAGCCTCTGAACCCCCGACTCCCAATCCTCAGTCACCTCCAGCCTCTGAACCCCCCGATTCCCAATCCTCAGTCACCTCCAGCCTCTAAACCCCCCGACTCCCAATCCTCAGTCACCTCCAGCCTCTGAACCCCCCGACTCCCAATCAATCACCTCCAGCCTCTGAACCCCCCGACTCCCAATCCTCAGTCACCTCCAGCCTTCGAACCCCCCGACTCCCAATCAATCACCTCCAGCCTCTGAACCCCCCGACTCCCAATCCTCAGTCACCTCCAGCCTCCGAACCCCCCGACTCCCAATCCTCAGTCACCTCCAGCCTCTGAACCCCCCGACTCCCAATCCTCAGTCACCTCCAGCCTCTGAACCCCCCGATTCCCAATCCTCAGTCACCTCCAGCCTCTAAACCCCCCGACTCCCAATCCCCAGTCACCTCCAGCCTCTGAACCCCCCGATTCCCAATCCTCAGTCACCTCCAGCCTCTGAACCCCCCGACTCCCAACCCTCAATCACCTCCAGCCTCTGAACCCCCGATCCCAATCCTCAATCACCTCCAGCCTCTGAACCCCCCGACTCCCAATCCTCAATCACCTCCAGCCTCTGAACCCCCGACTCCCAATCCTCAATCACCTCCAGCCTCTGAACCCCCCGACTCCCAATCCTCAATCACCTCCAGCCTCTGAACCCCCCGACTCCCAATCCTCAGTCACCTCCAGCCTCTGAACCCCCCGACTCCCAATCCTCAGTCACCTCCAGCCTCTGAACCCCCCGATTCCCAATCCTCAGTCACCTCCAGCCTCTGAACCCCCCGACTCCCAATCCTCAGTCACCTCCAGCCTCTGAACCCCCCGACTCCCAATCCTCAGTCACCTCCAGCCACTGAACCCCCCGACTCTCAATCCTCAGTCACCTCCAGCCTCTGAACCCCCTGACTCCCAATCCTCAGTCACCTCCAGCCTCTGAACCCCCGACTCCCAATCCTCAGTCACCTCCAGCCTCTAAACCCCCCCCCGACTCTCAATCCTCAATCACCTCCAGCCTCCGAACCCCCCGACTCCCAATCCTCAATCACCTCCAGCCTCCGAACCCCCCGATTCCCAATCCTCAATCACCTCCAGCCTCCGAACCCCCCGACTCCCAATCCTCAATCACCTCCAGCCTCCGAACCTCCCCCCGATTCCCAATCCTCAATCACCTCCAGCCTCTGAACCCCCGACTCCCAATCCTCAGTCACCTCCAGCCTCTGAGCCCCCCGACTCCCAATCCTCAGTCACCTCCAGCCTCTAAACCCCCCCCGACTCTCAATCCTCAATCGCCTCCAGCCTCTGAACCTCCCCCCGATTCCCTAACGCCTCCAGCCCCTGAACTGTCCCCACGGATCCCCAATCATCTCCACCCTCTGAACCGCATCCGCCCCCTCCCCACCCCACCCTCGATCTTCACCAGACTCTGCGCCACTCTTTCGGACGTGACCAAGTCTGCTTGTTCAGATGCACATAAAAGGTCCCAAGGCACTATTCAAAGAAGAGCACGGAATTATCCTAGTGTCCTGGCCAAGATTCCTCCTTCAACATATATTCCGCCAATCAACAAATTAGTGCATCATTCATTCATTTACTGTTCGCGAAACCTTGCTGTGTGTAGCAGTTGGCTGCGTTTACCAACATAACGACAGTGAGTACACTTCAAAAGCAAATCGCTGATTGTAAAGAAGGGGATATACAATGAGGCAAAGAACAAACTTCTGCTGATTTTTATAGTTAGGACTTTCCATATTCACTGATGTTGGTGACATGAATCAGTCATTCATGAAAGAAAGACTTATGAAATAATACTGAGCGGCCTGCGGGTGGCGCTGTCCAAGGAGAGTATAAATACTCGGGCACGGGCCCAGCTTGCGCAGGACATTCTTAACAGGAACTAGTGAAGGACACAACTAGACCTCCATGTTGTAAAACAGTTGATTAAAGCTTTGTTTAACGCTTAGACCAAGTGCCTAGTAGTTTTCTTACGTGAGTTGGTATAAGATTATTTGGAAACGGTGTGTGCGCGTGTATGTCAGAACGATGACATGCCCACAAATTTTTTCTAGACTTAAGAGTTAAGAAGCGCACACTGTGAGAACAATCTAATGAGTTGACTTGGGTGTATTGGACTCCAGATGAACCCAGCCAGTAATTACGAAGGTGACTACTAAGCCAATCCCAGCATCCTGACATTGCTGACGTGGCTGAGATTGGCTAACTCAACACAGAGCTTGCCCGAGTGGCAATTCTTCACGTGTGAGGCTAAACAGCGTGTGTTGGCAGGCTCCCAGCTGAGCCTGATAATGTCCTCACTCCGGATTCACACACACACACGCGCCCTTTCCAATAGAGAAGACTCACACACCAAAAAAAAAAAATCCCCTGCCTCAGTCAATAAATTACTTTGGAAATGTGGTCAAACATGGCATCTCAATTTGCACATAAAGAGCTCCAAGAAACAACAAATATGTGATACGTGACCGGTTAACCCATGTTTGGCAGTGTTGTTTGAGGGAGGATTGTTCACGAGGATAGCAGAAGTCTGCTTTGGATTGTGCCACGGGATCTTTTACAGCCAGCTGAGCAAGCAGGTGGAGCCACAGTTGAACAGTGGAACCGGGATTTTAATCCAACCCACCCCTCGCCCTGCGGAATTGGCGCATAGGAAGAGGGTTAAAATTAGGCCGAGGCCGGAGGGCGCCCCGTTCCCGCCCGGCGCCATCTTATCACCACCGACTTTCAACTCGGCCGAGATTTCCCGCTGCAAGCAGGCGGCGGATTCACACACACACGCGCCCTTTCCAATAGCAGGCACTGCAGTGCGACCTGAACCTGGGATTGGACACCTCGCTGAGTATTGTCCTCTTTGTCGGTTGTGGCTCAGTGGGTAGCACTCTGAGTCAGCAAGTTGTGGGATCATGAGACTTGAGCATAAAAATCTAAGCTGACGCTCCCAGTGCAGTGCTGAGCGAGTGCTGCACTGTTTGAGATCTTATGAGGAAAGGTTGAGCAGGTTCGGCCGGTACTCATTGGAGTTTAGAAGAATAAGAGGTGATCTTATTGAAACATGTAAGATTCTGAGGGGCTGATGCTGAGAGGATGTTTCCCCTCGTGGGGGTATCTAGAACTAGGGGCATAGATTCAGAATAAGGGGTCGCCCATTTAAAACGGAGATGAGGAGGAATTTCTTCTCTCAGAGGGTCGTGAATCTTTGGAATTCTCTGCCCCAGAGAGCTGTGGAGGCGGAGTCGGTGAATATATTCAAGGCGGAGATTGACAGATTTTTGAAAAACAGGGGAGTCAAGGGTTATGGGGAGCGGGCAGGAAAGTGGATTGAGGCAAAGATCAGATCAGCCATGATCTCATTAAATGGCGGAGCAGGCTCGAGGGGCCGAATGGCCTGCTCCTGCTCCTATTTCTTATGTTCTTATGCTGTCCTTTGTATGAGACATTAAACCGAGGCCCCGTCTGCCCTCTCGGGTGGATGTAAAAGATCCCATGGCACTATTTCGAAGAAGAGCAGGGGAGTTCTCCCCGGTGTCCTGGGGCCAATATTTATCCCTCAATCAACATCACTAAAACAGATTATCTGGTCATTATTACAGAGCTGTTTGTGGGAGCTTGCTGTGCGCTAATGTCTTCCGCGTTTCCTACATTACAACAGTGACTACATTTCAAAAGTACTTCATTGGCTGTAAAGCACTTTGGGACGTACTGAGGTCATTAAAGGCGCTATAGAAATGCAAGTCTTTCTTTCTTTCTATCTTGCTTTAACCCAGCGGTCCTGAGCCCGACTGCTGCCCTGGTCGAGATCAGCAAACTACACACAGACCAGGAATCGGACCTGGGGATTCTCATCCGTCCTGGCTTGATTCCACCCCCCTGGTCCCAGAACTGAAAGTCTACTGCCTGATCCACGTTTCCAAAATTGCCAAATGCACACTCCTTTTAGAGCTTGTGGCAAAGTGCTTTCATGATAGCTGATAATTAAATCATTGGTTCGGGCTCCAGCTGGAGTATTGTGTCCAATTCTGGGCACCGCACTTTAGGAAGGATGTCAAGGCCTTGGGAAGAGGGTGCGGAGATTTACCAGAACAGTACCAGTTACGTGTTGAGACCAATGTTCCCTTTAATTTTTTTTGGGTGCGCGGCCCATTCAAATTTCCGCACATGCATGGTTTTCCCAGTTAAAAGCCGACTCACCGGCTGCGCGAGACCTCCAGACCACTGTGCGACCGCACAGCTTAAAGGTTGAGAAAAACTGATTGTTTTTCTTAGGGCAGAGAAGGGTAAGAGGAGATTTAATAGAGGTGTTCAAAATCATGAAGGGTTTTGATAGAGTAAATAAGGAGACACTGATTCCGGTGGCAGAAGAGTTGGTAACCAGAGGGCACAGATTTTTTAACAATTTTTTATTCGTTTATGGGATGTGGGTGTCGCTGGCCAGGCCAGCATTTATTGCCCATCCCTAGTTGCCCTCGAGAAGGTGGTGGTGAGCCGCCTTCTAGAACCGCTGCAGTCCGTGTGGTGAAGGTGCTCCCACAGTGCTGTTAGGGAGGGAGTTCCAGGATTCTGACCCAGCGACGATGAAGGATCGGCCGATATATTTCCAAGTCAGGATGGTGTATGTGACTTGAAGCGGAACTTGGAGGTGGTGGTGTTCCCATGCGCCTGCTGCCCTTGTCCTTCTAGGTGGTAGAGGTCACGGGTTTGGGAGGTGCTGCCGAAGAAGCCTTGGCGAGTTGCTGCAGTGCATCTTGTAGATGGTACACACTGCAGCCACGGTGCGCCGGTGGTGGAGGGAGTGAATGTTTATGGTGGTGGATGGGGTGCCAATCAAGCGGGCTGCTTTGTCCTGGATTTCAGGTGACTGGCAAAAGAACCAGAGGGGGAGATGAGGAGAATATTTTTTACGCAGCGAGTTGTTGTGATCTGGAACGCGCTGCCTGAAAGGGCAGTGGAAGCAGATTCAATAGTAGCTTTCAAAGAGCCAGCACAGCCACGACAGGCTGAATAGTCTCGTTCTGTGCTGTATGATTCTATGATTGTCTATCCTTGCACTAGTGTGCACTGTACTACCTCTTTCGTGGTCAGGTTTGGGGGATTCGTCCCTGGAATCATGAAGCACAGCTCCCGACCAGCGCTTTTGTCACCTGCCAGCAAGAGAAAATGGTATTACTCTGAAATTAACCGTAAATAGAACAGCTATCTTACAATCAGCAAGCTACAATCCAGTCCTTGCATGGACCTTCATTTTAGATATAAGAGTGAAGTGGCACTTCTGAACAGGGAATTAGACTTCATAAATTGGTTCAAGATTTGTTTCCTTAGGAAGGGGTAGGGGGATACAGCGAGAAAGCGTGTTAGATGAGCTTGCTGGATGTAAGCGGTTTTTGATCCCAGTCCAATTGCTAGACGGACGGTTCGAATCGCCCCTGCCCTACGAAAGTTCTATACCCGGGAATTATTATTCAGAGTGTAAGTGGAATAAGTCACGGACAGGAATGCTTCGGTGAAAAATCAGACTTATATTTATTTGGTCTAACATACACTGGCTAAAACATGCACTACTAAACGAAATCACTGTCTCTGTGGCGAATAAGATCCAGGTTACAAACAACATACATACAGTACACAACTGGGGACTATAACAAGCAGTAATTCCCTTGTTGCTATGGTGGAGTCTAACTCCGCCCCTACCAATGAATTACCCAGTCGCATAAGCCCCTTCGCCTGGCTGAATCAAACAAAGCTTCCACCCCGGAATAGCCCAAAAACGTCACTTCTGAGACAAACTCTGAGCCCTTACAGCTCACCCAGCTCGCCTGGGATATCGGGTTACCGGCTTGGGACACTCGACACCATGCTTTACACCACACATAGTCGGTCTCGATCACGCCGCTCAGCGGCTTCTTCCTCTGGTACTTCTTGTTAGGTCGATCTTGGTGGAGCGGGAGCGAGAGAGAGAGAATGGTGGAAAAGGATCTATCTTTATAAATCAAATCAAATCAAATCAACTTTTTATTGTCATTGTTAGTGCACAAGTGCAGTACAACGAAATGTAGGCTTGCGGCTCCCGAGAGTGTACATTTAGATTAAGACATTTAAACATTCAACATTCATTTGGCTTGTAATACATTAACATAAACATAACCCTAATAAAGTGCATTGGCAGATGTGCAGGCTTTAGAGTTTATTTGTGGAGTTCAGTAGGATGACAGCCCTGGGAAAGAAGCTGTTCCTAAATCTGGTCGTACGGGTGCGAATGCATCTGTAGCATCTCCCAGATGGCAGGAGGGCGAACAGACTGTGGCTGGGGTGGGTAGGGTCTTTGATGATGGACCGTGACCTCCGTTATAGGAGTCTGGCTACCCCTATCTTTCCCGCCAATCTTTAAAATCCTTTTGTTTCTAAGCACTCCGGTGCTTAATCAGTGATGGGTCATCATCGGACCCATGAGTATTCCGTGATTGGATTAATGGCCCTAAGTCTGGGACATATCTTCGGTCTTTGTGTTGGGAAAAACTGGCTCCTCTTCGGCTGGCTGAGGCCAGTGGGTTCATTGTTCTGCTTCTGTTCTGAGATGGAGGTGAGAAGTGCTTCTGCATATTAGAGTGGCCTTTTCTAATAAGTTCAAGTTCAGCGGGTGCCTCAGGGTCCTCAGCCCCTTCGTCAATGGCCCCCTTCCTTTTTCCAGGACTGTCGGGCGAACCCATACATTCTGGATGACTGACAGTTCTTTTGTCACAGCCAACTGCCATGCGTTCTCTGGAGTTTTAACGAACCAGTCCCCCACGCATCTGCACAGGGCGATCCCACCACAGGGAAAATGCCCTCAGAAAAATCCCATAAAGTCCACAAAATATTCTCGACTGAGTCCACTCTTCAAACAGAGACTTTGCGACCTCTTCATGGGCTCTAATGCTATTCCTAAAAACGTTACCGTCATAATATAGGGAGCACAGCAGTGATGACAGCCTCCCTTATGTTGTTACTGTGGGAGCATTAGGATGCTGATATAATGAGATGCCCTGCTTAGTGCAGCTGTGGTGACTTTGGGCAGTGAAAAGAAAAAGACTTGCATTTATATAGCGCCTTTCACGACCACCAGACGTCCCAAAGCACTTCACAGACAATGAAGTACTATTTTGAAGTGTAGTCGCTGTTGCAATGTAGGAAACGCAGCAGCCAATTTGCGCACAGCAAGCTCCCACAAACAGCAATGTGATATTGAGCAGATAATCTGTTGTAGTGATGTTGGTTGAGGGATAAACATTGGCCAGGACACCGGGGAGAACGCCCCTGCTCTTATTCAAAATAGTGCCACGGGATCTTTTGTGTCCACAGAGGGCAGACAGGGTCTCGGTCTCGGTTTAGCGTCTGCATCTGAAAGACAGCACTCCCTTAATACTGCACTGGAGTGTCAGCCTAGATTTTTGTGTTTCTGGAGTGGGACTTAAACTCACAAACCTTCATGAGTCAGAGATGAGGGTGCTACCAACTGAGTCACAGCTGACACTTACTGAATGACTAATGTGCATGAAGGCATTACCCAGCCATGGGGCAGTGGTGGACCCACCCTGACTAGGTGTAGCGTAATTGGAGTGAGCTAAACGCTCTAAATCCTCTTAACACTTCACAAAGATCGTTCTTGGTTGAAATTGTGCTGTGCAATGTTAAAAAACAGCAAGTTCATACAGAATTCCTTTTAGAATCGTAGCAAGTCATTCAGCCCATCATAGCTGTGCCAGCTCTCAAACAGCCATTCGCTGTCCCATTCCCCTGCCCTTTCCCCCATGTACCCTTTTAATTTTTTTATCTTTTTCAAATATTTATCCACTTCCCTTTTAAAAGCTACAGGAAACTCTTTGGTATCCGGCACCGATGGGACCAGCGTGTTGCCGGTTGATCAAAAATTCCGGATGACGGAGAGGGTTATCTACCGAGGCTATTTTTAACAAAGAAAAATTAAAAAATCAAGAAATGTGCAGTATACAGTAATTGGGTACTCACCTACAGAATGTTGTGTTAAATGGATGGTGGAAGATGCTTGATTAAGTACAAATGTAAGAAGTCACACAACACCAGGTTATAGTCCAACAGCTTTATTTGAAATCACAAGCTTTCGGAGCGCTGCTCCTTCTTCAGGTGAAGTGGAGAAATGCATAAAGACACAGCTTATATAGTCAGAGAATCATGTCAGATGTTTACAGGTAACCTTTCCAACTGCCATTTATCACACCTCGGCAGAGAGATAATCACAGCAGTCAAAGGTGTGAATGGTGTCCAAGCAGGTCAGTCAGGGAAACATTACATCAAAGAACAATGAGGTGGCGTCACAAGGGGTCAAATATTGCAGATGCTGGGGTCTGTATGAAAAACAAAAAAACAGACAAAAAACATTTTTTTTGGCTGGAAATCACAGCAGGTCCGGCCGCATCTGTGTAGAGAGAACAAGCCAATGTCGACTCGAGTCTGGATGACCCTGCGTCAGGTGGGGTTACATGTAGCGTGACATGAACCCAAGATCTCGGTTGAGGCCGTCCTCATGGGTGCGGAACTTGGCTATCAGTTTCTGCTCGACGATTTTGCGTTGTCGTGTGTCTCGAAGGCCGCCTTGGAGAATGCTTACCCGAAGATCGGAGGCTGAATGTCCTTGACTGCTGAAGTGTTCCCCGATTGGGAGGGAACACTCCTGCCTGGTGATTGTTGTGCAGTGTCCGTTCATCCGTTGTCGCAGTGTCTGCATGGTCTCGCCGATGTACCATGCTCCGGGGCATCCTTTCCTGCAACGTATGAGGTAGACAACGTTGGCCGAGTCACATGAGTATGTACCATGTACCTGGTGGGTGGTGTCCTCACGTGTGATGATGGTATCTGTGTTGATGATCTGGCATGTCTTGCAGAGGTTGCTGTGGCAGGGTTGTGTGGTGTCGTGGTCGCTGTTCTCCTGAAAGCTGGGTAATTTGCTGCGAACGATGGTCTGTTTGAGGTTAGGCGGCTGTTTGAAAGCGAGTAGTGGAGGCGTGGGGATGGCCTTAGCGAGGTGTTCGTCGTCATCGATGACTTCTTACATTTGTCCACCCCAGTCCAACTCCGGCATCTCCACACGATGATTAAGTACAGTACTGCCAGTTGAGGGTAATGCAATGTAATGACTACCAGCAGCGTGGGAGACACACAGTACCCCCTGTAAAATGGCGGATCGGAAGAGACTACAGGCAGCGCGGGAGACACACAGTACCCCTGTAAAATGGCGGATCAGAAGAGACTACAGGCAGCGCAGGAGAGTCAGACTCCTGTTATTGAGGTGTTCGGACCTCCGACAGCGCCAAGAAGCAGAGTAGTGCCAGTTTGGAGAACTAACCCCACTGACTAACTCGGCCACTCGGAGACTCGGACTCGGCAACATTGCCGGTTATTGAGGTGTTGTTTTCGGAGCGAGAGTTTTACTGGTTAATAGAGAATTCCAGATATTTAGGTGCCGTTTAAACAAGAGTTTCCTGTATTATGGATTCTGCTTCCCCCAGTGTTTCTGGTCAGACATTTCATTTCCTAACAACCCTCATATATTTCTCCTAACCTCTCCCTTTGTTCTTTTGGTGATGACCTTATATTGATGAGCTCTACTTATTGACTCACTGACAAATGAGGGTGTATGTGTAAAGCATCGTTTTCATTCCCAGCTTTTGTCACATTGTAAGCTTGACTCAGGTGGCAGCCCCCTCGCCTGAGTCAAACAGTCGTGGGTTCAAGATCCACTCGTGGTCTTGAGCACGTAATCCAGGCCGACACTTCAGTGCAGTACTGAGGGAGTGCTGCTTTGTCGCAGACTATTTTTCTATTCGTTCATGAGATGTGAGCGTCGCTGGCAAGACCAACATTTGTTGCCCATCCCTAATTGCCCTTGAGAAGTTGGAGGTGAGCCGCCACCTTGAACCGCTGCAGTCCGTGTGGCGAAGGTGCTCCCACAGTGCTGTTAGGGAGGGAGTTCCAGGATTTTGACCCAGCGACGATGAAGGAACGGCCGATATATTTACAAGTCAGGATGGTGTGTGACTTGATGGGGAACTTGGAGGTGGTGGTGTTCTCATGTGCCTGCTGCCCTTGTCCTTCTAGGTGGTGGAGGTCACGGGTTTGGGAGGTGCTGTCGAAGAAGCCTTGGCGAGTTGCTGCAGTGCATCTTGTAGATGGTACACACTGCAGCCACGGTGCGCCGGTGGTGGAGGGAGCGAATGTTTAATTTCAATTTCAATTTTATTTGTCACATAACCAAATACAACAAGTGAAATCCAGTCAGTGAAATGCTTTTTCCTTAACGAGCCGAGCGCACCAAGCAGCAAAAACACTTAGGTGGTGGATGGGGTGCCAATCAAGTGGGCTGCTTTGTCCAGGATGGTGTTGAACTTCTTGAGTGTTGTTGAAGCTGCACTCATCCAGGCAAGTGGAGTGTATTCCTGACTTGTGCCCTCATAGAATCATAGAATGGTTAGAGCATGGAAGAAGGCCATTCGGCCCGTCGAGCCCGTGACGACTCTCAGCTAGTCCCACTCCCCCGCCCTTTCCCCTTTCCCTGCAATTTTTTTTCCTTCAGATAATTATCCAACTCTCTTTTGAAAGATAAAATTGAGTCAGCCTCCACCACCCTTTCAGGCAGTGAATTCCAGATCTTCACCACTCGCTGTGTAAAAAAGTTTTTTTCTTATGTCGCCTTTGATTCTTTTGCCAATCACCTTAAATCTGTGTCCTCTGGTTCTCGACCCTTCCGCCAATGGGAACAGTTTCTCTCTATCTACTCTGCCCAGACCCCTCATGATTTTGAATACTTCTATCAAATCTCCTCTGCTCCAAGGAGAACAAGAACAACCCCAGCTTCTCCAGTATATCAACGTAACTGAAGTCCCTGGAATCATTCTCGTAAATCTTTTCCGCACCCTCTCTAAGGCCTTCACATCCTTCTTAAAGTGCGGTGCCCAGAATTGGACACAGTACTCCAGTTGGGGCTGAACCAGTGTTTTATCCAGGTTCATCATAATTGCCACACTTTTTGTACTCTATAGCTGGTGGAAAGGCTTTGGGGAGTCAGGAGGTGAGACACTCGCCGCAGAATACCCAGCCTCTGACCCGCTCTTGTGGCCACAGTATTTATGTGGCTTTTGGATGAGACGTTAAATGTTAAACCAAGACCCTGTTGCCTGTTCAGGTGGACATAAAAGATCC
The DNA here is from genome assembly GCF_052327205.1 of Somniosus microcephalus. Taxonomy (NCBI): domain Eukaryota; kingdom Metazoa; phylum Chordata; class Chondrichthyes; order Squaliformes; family Somniosidae; genus Somniosus; species Somniosus microcephalus. The sequence goes on along the minus strand of NW_028225182.1, from coordinate 40,809,465 downwards.
CACGGTGCTTTCTGAAGAGACCTTGCCATGTCCTGGCCACCATTCATTATCAACGAACACCACCACCAAAACAAACTTGCTGTTTGTGGGATCGTGGACATATGAGGAGAGGTTGAGTAGATTGGGACCCTACTCATTGGAGTTCAGAAGAATGAGAGGCGATCTTATTGAAACATATAAGATTGTGAAGGGGTTGGATCGGGTGGATGCGGGGAAGATGTTCCCGATGATGGGTGAAACTAGAACTAGGGGGCATAGTCTTAGAATAAGGGGCTGCTCTTTCAAAACTGAGATGAGGAGGAACTACTTCACTCAGAGGGTGGTAGGTCCATGGAATATGCTGCCCCAAAAAGCTGTAGAAGCTACATCATTACATAAATTTAAAACAGAAATAGACAGTTTCCTAGAAGTAAAGGGAATTAAGGGTTACGGGGAGCGGGCAGGAATTTGGACCTGAGTCTAGGTTCGGATCGGTCATGGCCCTGTGGGTAGCGGAGCGGGCCCAGGGGCCGTGTAGCCTGATCCTGCTCCTATTTCGTGTGTCTAATTCTGTTAGATTCAGGAGATGGTTCTGTGATAGTGGATTGGCGGTTAGGATCAGATCAGCCATGATCTTATTGAATGGCGGAGCAGGCTCGAGGGGCCGATTGGCCTACTCCTGCTCCTATTTCTTATGTTCTTATGTGCTGTGTACAAACTGGTTGCCATATTTACCTACAAAACAAATCACTACACTGCAAAATTAATTAATTGGCTATGAAGTGCTTTGAGATGTCCTGAGGATGTGAACGGTGCCATATAAATGCAAGTCCTTGGTTTCGAGCTTTTATTTTTACACCTGCACTGCTGTCTTTGTAGAGACAGTGAAATCAAAGCTCAGCAAGATCCGAGGCAACCACAGCATAATTCAGGGAGAATGTATAAAAATAGCAGAAGTAACTTCAGATTTTAGCTGTGTCCTCATTTTCAATATAAAGACGGAACGTGCTGGAAACACTCAGCCGGTCAGGCAGCATCTGTGGAGAGAGAAACAGAGCTAACGTTTCAGGTCGGTGACCCTTCGTCAGAACTGGAAAATGTTAGAGATCAAATCAAATCAAATCAAATCAACTTTTATTGTCATTGTTAGTGCACAAGTGCAGTACAACGAAATGCAGGCTTGCGGCTCCCGAGAGTGTACATTTGGATTAAGACATTTAAACATTCAACATACATTTGGCTTGTAATACATTAACATAAACATAACCATAATAAAGTGCATTGGCAGATGTGCAGGCTTGAGAGTTTATTTGTGGAGTTCAGTAGGATGACAGCCCTGGGAAAGAAGCTGTTCCTAAATCTGGTCGTACGGGTGCGAATGCATCTGTAGCATCTCCCAGATGGCAGGAGGGCGAACAGACTGTGGCTGGGGTGGGTAGGGTCTTTGATGATGGACCGTGACCTCCGTAGACAGCGTTTCTGGTATATGTGCTCTATGGTCGGTAGCCGGGTGCCGGTAATGCGTTGGGCAGTTTTGACTACCCGCTGCAGGGCTTTCCGGTCATAGTAGCTACAGCTGCCATACCATACTGTGATACAGTTCGTCAGGATGCTCTCTATAGTGCAGCGGTAAAAGTTAGAGAGGATCAGGGGTGACAGATTACATCCCTTCAGCCTCCTTAGGAAATATAGGCGCTGCTGGGCCTTCTTCACCAGAGAGGAGGTGTTGAGGGACCAGGAGAGGTCTTCCGTGATGTGGACTCCGAGGAACTTAAAGGTTTTTAAGCGAGTGTAGGGGGCAGGGAAAGGAGGAAGGGGAGGAAAGAACAAAAGGGACGGTCTGCGATAGGATGGAAGGCAGGAGAGATTAAATGACAGAAGGAGATGATGGTGCGAGGCAAAAGGAGATGGTAATGGGATCAGTAAAGGAATAAAAGATGGGTCTGGAGGAGGTGTAAATGGGAATGTCAGAACCATCAACCGCTGCTGTCTAAAAAGATGGGGGGCTGCGGTTATGGTCTGAAATTGTTGAACTCAGTGGTGAGTCTGGAAGGCTGTAAAGTGCCTATTCGTCATTTTCAAACCTGCTTCAATTTCTTACCTGACCACCAGGTTTTCAGTCTCTCATATTTCCCCAGGTCTCTCCCTTGCTTTAGCTATTCACAGAATCACAGAATGGTTACGGCACGGAAGAAGGCCATTCAGCCCGTCGCGCCCGTGCCGGCTCTCTGCAAGAGCACCTCAGGACCCTAGGAAGGACAGAGGATCAGAGGGACCTTGGTGTGCATGTACATAGATCCCTGAAGGCAGCAGGACAGGTAGATAAGGTGGTTAAGAAGGCATATGGGATACTTGCCTTCATTAGCCGAGGCATAGAATATAAGAGCAGGGAGGTTATGATGGAGCGGTACAAAACGCTGGTTAGTCCACAGCTGGAATACTGTGTGCAGTTCTGGTCGCCACACTATAGGAGGGATGGGATTGCATTGTAGAGGGTGCAGAGGAGATTCACCAGGATGTTACCTGGGCTGGAGCGCTTCAGCTATGAAGAGAGACTGGACAGGCTGCGGTTGTTTTCCTTAGAGCAGAGAAGGCTGAGGGGGTGACCTGATTGAGGTGTACAAAATTATGAGGGGCATAGATAGGGTAGATAGAAAGGAACTTTTCCCCTTAGTTGAGGGGTCAATAACCAGGGTGCATAGTTTCAAGGTAAGGGGCAGGAGGTTTAGAGGGGATTTGAGGGAAAACTTTTTCACCCAGAGGGTGGTTGGAATCTGGAACTCACTGCCTGAAAGGGTGGTAGAGGCAGGAACCCTCACAACATTCAAGAAGCATTTAGATGAGCACTTGAAATGCCATAGCATACAAGGCTATGGACCAAGTGCTGGAAAATGGGATTAGAATAGACAGGGCTTGATGGCTGGTGCAGACACGATGGGCCGAAGGGCCTCTTTCTGTGCTGTATAACTGTATGACTCTATGACTCAGATAGTCCCACTCTCCCGCCCTTTCCCTGTAGCCCTGCAAATTTTTTCCTTCAGATAATTATCCAACTCCCTTTTGAAAGATAAAATTGAGTCTGCCTCCACCACCCTTTCAGGCAGTGAATTCCAGATCTTCACCACTCGCTGTGTAAAAAAGTTTTTCCTCATGTCACCTTTGGTTCTTTTGCCAATCACCTTAAATCTGTGTCCTCTGGTTCTCGACCTTTCTGCCAATGGGAACAGTTTCTCTCTATCTACTCTGCCCAGACCCCTCATGATTTTGAATACTTCTATCAAATCTCCTCTGCTCCAAGGAGAACAAGAACAACCCCAGCTTCTCCAGTATATCAACGTAACTGAAGTCCCTGGAATCATTCTCGTAAATCTTTTCCGCACCCTCTCTAAGGCCTTCACATCCTTCCTAAAGTGCGGTGCCCAGAATTGGACACAGTACTCCAGTTGGGGCCGAACCAGTGTTTTATCCAGGTTCATCATAATTGCCACACTTTTTGTACTCTATAGCTGGTGGAAAGGCTTTGGGGAGTCAGGAGGTGAGACACTCGCCGCAGAATAGCCAGCCTCTGACCCGCTCTTGTAGCCACAGTATTTATGTGGCTTTTGGATGAGACGTTAAATGTTAAACCAAGACCCTGTTGCCTGTTCAGGTGAACGTAAAAGATCCCATGGTGCTTTCTGAAGAGACCTTGCCGTGTCCTGGCCACCATTCATTATTAACGAACACCACCACCAAAACAAACTTGCTGTTTGTGGGATCGTGCTGTGTACAAACTGGTTGCCATATTTACCTACAAAACAAATCACTACACTTCAAAATTAATTAATTGGCTATGAAGTGCTTTGGGATGTCCTGAGGATGTGAACAGTGCCATATAAATGCAAGTCCTTGGTTTCTAGCTTTTATTTTTACACCTGCACTGCTGTCTTTGTAGAGACAGTGAAATCAAAGCTCAGCAAGATCCTAGGCAACCACAGCATAATTCAGGGAGAATGTATAAAAATAGCAGAAGTAACTTCAGATTTTAGCTGTATCCTCATTTTCAATATAAAAACGGAATGTGCTGGAAATACTCAGCAGGCCAGGCAGCATCTGTGGAGAGAGAAACAGAGCTAACGTTTCAGGTCGGTGACCCTTCGTCAGAACTGGAAAATGTTAGAGATGTGATAGGTTTTTAAGCGAGTGTAGGGGGCAGGGAAAGGAGGAAGGGGAGGAAAGAACAAAAGGGACGGTCTGCGATAGGATGGAAGGCAGGAGAGATTAAATGACAGAAGGAGATGATGGTGCGAGGCAAAAGGAGATGGTAATGGGACCAGTAAAGGAACAAAAGATGGGTCTGGAGGAGGTGTAAATGGGAATGTCAGAACCATCAACCGCTGCCGTCTGAAAAGATGGGGGGCTGCGGTTATGGTCTGAAATTGTTGAACTCAATGGTGAGTCCGGAAGGCTGTAAAGTGCCTATTCGTCATTTTCAAACCTGCTTCAATTTCTTACCTGGCCACCAGGTTTTCAGTCTCTCATATTTCCCCAGGTCTCTCCCTTGCTTTAGCTATTCACAGAATCACAGAATGGTTACGGCACGGAAGAAGGCCATTCGGCCCGTCGCGCCCGTGCCGGCTCTCTGCAAGAGCACCTCAGGACCCTAGGAAGGACAGAGGATCAGAGGGACCTTGGTGTGCATGTACACAGATCCCTGAAGGCAGCAGGACAGGTAGATAAGGTGGTTAAGAAGGCATATGGGATACTTGCCTTCATTAGCCGAGGCATGGAATATAAGAGCAGGGAGGTTATGATGGAGTTGTACAAAACGCTAGTTAGGCCACAGCTGGAATACTGTGTGCAGTTCTGGTCGCTGCACTATAGGAGGGATGTGATTGCATTGGAGAGGGTGCAGAGGAGATTCATCAGGATGTTACCTGGGCTGGAGCACTTCAGCTATAAAGAGAGACTGGACAGGCTGGGGTTGTTTTCCTTAGAGCAGAGAAGGCTGAGGGGGGGACCTGATTGAGGTGTACAAAATTATGAGGGGCATAGATAGGGTAGATAGAAAGGAACTTTTCCCCTTAGTAGAGGGGTTAATAACCAGGGGGCATAGTTTCAAGGTAAAGGGCAGGAGGTTTAGAGGGGAGTTGAGGAAAAAAGTTTTCACCCAGAGGGTGGTTGGAATCTGGAACTCACTGCCTGAAAGGGTGGTAGAGACAGGAACCCTCACAACATTCAAGAAGCATTTAGATGAGCACTTGAAACGCCATAACATACAAGGCTATGGACCAAGTGCTGGAAAATGGGATTAGATTAGACAGGGCTTGATGGCCGGCGCGGACACGATGGGCCGAAGGGCCTCTTTCTGTGCTGTATAACTCTATGGCTCTATGACTCAGCTAGTCCCATTCCCCCGCCCTTTCCCCGTAGCCCTGCAAATTTTTTCCTTCAGGGACTTAGCCAATTCCCTTTTGAAAGCCGCGATTGAATCTGCCTCCACCGCCCTTTCAGGCAGCACATTCCAGATCCTAACCACTCGCTGCGTAAAAAAGTTTTTCCTCCTGTCGCCTTTGGTTCTTCTGCCAATCACCTTAAATCTGTGTCCTCTGGTTCCCGACCTTTCTGCCAATGGGAACAGTTTCTCTCTTGATCTACTTTGTCCAGACCCCTCATGATTTTGAACACCTCTATCAAATCTCCTCTCACTCTTCTCTGCTCTAAGGAGAACCACCCCAGCTTCTCCAGTCTATCCACGTAACTGAAGTCCCTCATCCCTGGAGTCATTCTCGTAAATCTTTTCTGCACCCTCTCTAAGGCCTTGACATCCTTCCTAAAGTGCGGCGCCCAGAATTGGACACAATACTCCAGTTGAGGCCAAATCAGTGTTTTATAAAGGTTCATCATAACTTCCACACTTTTGTACTATTTGCACACCTCTTTAATGTCATAGGAATAGGAGTAGGCCATTCAGCCCCTTGAGTCTGTTCTGCCACTCAATTAAATTGTGGCTGATCTGTACCTCAACTAAACGTTTTTGTCCATTACTTAACTGAGATGATTTGCTGCAGGCACTCCCTTCATGATTCCTCTCTGAGTTCGTCAGTGTTTTTTTTAATGTATATATTTTCCCTCGTCCCCTTTGTCAGATTGTATCAATATGCCTACCCTCCTCTTATGTTCCAGTACTGTAGGGTCCGCACCCAAAAGGTTGTCCGTGTTCGCTACAGAAACTGACCAGCTCTGCTGTGTGGTTCCAACACTTTCTGTTTTTATTTTTTCAGTCTCCTGAAGCTAGCAATCAGACTCAGGGCCCTCTGCAACCCCTCTCGGGCTTGAATGCCTCCCTAGTGCCTTGGCAACCAAAACTGCGCAGAAGTTGAGAGGCTGCTAAAAAAGCATACGGGATCCGTGGTTTTATAAATAGAGGCAGAGAGTACAAAAGCAAGGAAGTTATGCTGAACCTTTACAAATCACTGGTTAGGCCTGAGCTGGAGTATTGTGTCCAATTCTGGGCACTGTACTTTAGGAAGGATGTCAAGGCCTTGGAGAGGGTGCAGAGGTGATTTACCGGAATGGTCCCAGGGATGAGGGACATCGGTTACCTGGAGAGACTCGAGAAGCCGGGATTGTTCTCCTTAGTGCAGAGAAGGTTAAGGGGAGATTTAATGGAGGTGTTCAAAATGATGACGAGTTTTGATTAAAGGTAAATAAGGAGAAACTGTTTCCACTGGCAGAAGGGTCGGTAACCAGAGGACACAGATTTAAGGTAATTGGCAAAAGAGGTGAGGAGAATCTTTTTCATGCAGCGAGTTGTTACGATCTGGAATGCGCTGCCTGAAAGGAAGCAGATTCAATAGTAACTTTCAAAAGGGAATTGGATAAATACTTGAAGGGGAAGAAAATTGCAGGGTTATAGGAAAGGGCAGTGGGGAGTGGGACTGGTTGGACAGCTTTCAAAGAGCCGGCACAGGCATGATGGGCCGAATGGCCTCCTTCAGTGCTGTAAGATTCCTGTACTCAAGGTGCAGTCTAACGGCAGCTCTGGACAGTTTCACTGTGGCATTCTCTGACGTATACTGATTTTAGCAAACTAATTCAGCGTTTAATATGCTGCTGATTGCTGCTCCACAGTAATTGGTGTCAATGGAAATCGGACGGTTTCTATAACGGACGGCCAATCCACAGGGCCATCTCTGTGCCAGGGCGGCAAGCTGAAAATCTATCCCATTAAGCATCGCCTCTACAAACACCCCTACTGCCTTCTCACCTTCACCCGTTGCTATTTCTACACCATTCCTGGAGTATGTATGCAAGAACATAAGAAATAGGAGCAGGAGTAGGCCATTTGGACCCTCGAGCCTGCTCCGCCATTTAATGAAATCATGGCTTGGGCTCAGCTCCATTTCGCTGCCCACTCCCCATAATCCATCACTCCCTTATTGTTTAAAAATCTGTCTCCACCTTAAACCACTTGCTCCTCCAGTCTAGTATCTTCTACTTTTTCTGTTGTCTTCTGGACCCCTTTGTTACAGACCATTTCATGCTAACCAAAAGGGGAGGTAGCTGATATGCCCCCCCCCAAGCTCCTAATTAATGCCACTATAACCCACCACGAGGAACATCCAACAGTAATCCAGCTCATTAAAAGGTCTCAATTTTAATCCCACCAACCAGCCGGGACGGGCGGGAGTGCGTCAGGGTTGGAGGGTGGTAAAATATCGGGAACGAGCAACCCGATCCCATTCGGCGGGCAGCTGGCCAGCAGGATGCTAATAAGGCCCTGCCGTTAAAATGGTTTCGGCCTCCCAGTGCAGCCCACATGTCCCGCCGCCTTCGTGCCTGGGAGCTATGATTTGCCCCTTAAGTGTCAGTATGGACACCGATTGCCAGGTTGCTGCACGCATTTGACGTGCGATGATAATGCCGTGGGCTTAACCTTTGTGAGGACAGTAGCACAAGTTTATTAAAAAATACTTAGCACCCTCCCACATTGTCAAAGTGTCTCAAAGATGCTGCCTGACCTGCGGAATTTTCTGTTTGTTTTATTTAATTACTGATAATTTGCCACAAATCAAAACAACCTTTTTCTTGATCAATTTTGTCCCCCGCAAATTTACCAAATTTAGATTGACTTTAGTTTCCCAATTGCCGACATGAGGGGGGGGCGGGGCCTTGGACACCCAGCGATGGTGATGTCTCATTTGTAACGGAGAATTTAATTGCCGTGTGTGCATCCGCCCGCATTTAATCAAAAATGATCTCGAGGCTCTGGCGAAGGTGCAAACAAGATTTACACGAGTGATACCAGAACGGAGAGGTTATAACTATCAGGGAAGACTGAACAGGCGGGGGCTCTTTTCTCTAGAAAAGAGGAGGCTGAGGGGGTGACCTGTCTTTAAAATTATAAAGGGGTTCGATAGGGTAGACGTAGAGAAGATGTTTCCACTTGTGGGGAGACCAAAACTAGAGGCCATCAATATAAGATAGTCACTAATAAATCCAATAGGGAATTCAGGAGAAACCCCTTTACCCAGAGAGTGGTGAGACTGTTAGAGTAGTTGAGGCAAATAGCATAGATGCCTTTAAACACACGAGGGTGAAAGGAATAGAAGGATATGCTGATAGGGTGAGATTAAGAGGGGTGGGAGGAGGCTCGTGTGGAGCATAAACACCGGCATGGGCCAGTTGGGCCGAATGGCCTGTTTCTGTGCTGTACGTTCGATGTAATTCTATGTAACCCAAATCAGGCATCATCGGCGCCGTAACTTAAACTTAACTGTAGGTCAGGGGGTGGCCCCGTGTTTTTGGCTGCCTGGAATCAGATCTGAGGCAGGAGGCGTCGACTGCAAGTACTGAAGATCAGGTCCTTTTAGCACCTCATGTGAGCCATCACCCCCCTCCACCGCGCCCCACCTCCCCAGTCCCGATCGTGGCCACCCCCCACCCCCCCCACCCCTCTACTGACTGCCGGTGTCCTCCATGTCCCCGGCTTTGCCATGTTCTTCATCTGCTACCGGGCTCCCCTGAACCCCGTTAATATCGGCGCCATTCATTCTAATTCACCATCCAGTGTCAGCTGTGGCTCAGTTGGTAGCATACTCGCCCCTGAGTCACGAAGGTTGTGGGTTCAAGTCCCACTCCAGGAACTTGAGTATATAAAGCTAGGCTGACGCTCCCAGTGCCAGTGCTGAGGGAGCGCTGCGCTGTCGGAGGTGCCGTCTTTCGGATAAGACGTTAAACCGAGGCCCCGTCTGCTCTCTCAGGTGGACGGATATAATCCCACGGGCACTTTTTTGAAGAAGAGCAGGGGGGAGTTATCCCTGGTGTCCTGGCCAATATTTATCCCTCAACCAACATAACGATACAGATTATCTGGTCATTATCACATTGCTGTTTGTGGGAGCTTGCTGTGCGCAAATTGGCTGGTGTGTTTTCCACATTACAACAGTGACTACACCCCAAAAGTACTTTGTTGGCTGTAAAGCGCTTTGGGACGTCCGATGGTCATGAAAGGTGCTATATAAATGCAAGTCTTTCTTTCTAAGAAGGGGGAAGCATTACACTCTTCTCCCTGCATCCCAATGATCAGGCCAAGATGAAGAACACGGCATTTAGGCTTCTGCTCAATCCCTCCACGGCACAGCCTGTCAATGGGCCATGAAAAAGGAATCTATTTTATCACATCATTTTAAATAATGCATCTCCAAGTGTTAATTCACAAGGTATCCTGTTTGCAGGCAATTCACGGCAATTTTCTTCCAGTTGATTTGTGATGTACTTTACTGGATTTTTTTGCACTAATCAAGGTCTTACTGCCAGGACAATGGAACGCTTTGGAGTCTCAAGTGTGGTGATAGTTACCCTCCGCCCCGGTAGGGGGCGACAGAGAGTAAACAGAGAAAGGAAATGAATAAAGATGTCAGGGCGGGGCTGGTTCTGGACCCAAGTGCAGACAAACGAGGCGAGAAGCAGGTATGCAGTCTTAAATAAAAGTACTTTACTAGATTCACACAGGTAAACAGTTACAAACATAGGAGCTCAAGACAAGCTACCACAAGGCAAACGGCTTGTCAAGACTGAGCACAGAGGGAAGAAATCACAGAACTTAAATACAAGCAAAAACAGGTGAAACCAATAAACCAGATGAAAGCCAGTTAAGTAATAAACACAGGAGAAACTAGTAACAATTAGCAAAGGGAAAAAAACAAGTGAAGGTGCCATCTAGGGGTTACTGAGGGAACTAACCGGCACCCTCACAAAAGAAGCCTCGTGTTGATGGCTGATGGAATACATCCCGTGTCCGTGTGTTGAGAACATTACATGGTGACAGAAGTGGCAAGTACCCGAAATACCCATCTTAAAGACTGTCTGCGTCAATGGAACTAACTTTCCCAGTGAAATTAGTCAGCTCCCGGTGAGTGAAAGTTTACGATACGGGTGTAGCATAGTAGCTAGTTCAGCCAGGACGGAGACAAACAAGAGAGACTGAAAAAAAAAGTGTACTTACCCCACGTTGCTTACTATCATGGCCACTCAAAGTCCTGCATTCTTTCAGATTTCTCCCCCCTCCGAATTTGATTTTACACGGCCGGAAGAGCGGCCGTTGTGGCTCAACAGATTTGAACGCTTCAGACAGGCTTCAGGTCTTGATAAACAGTCACAGGAAAAAGAGGTCAACACGCTATTATATTCCATGGGAGCAGAGGCTGAAGCGATCGTCCGGTGCAGGAATATTACGGCTGATCAACTGAGCAGCTATGATACAGTTAAAACGGAGTTGTCTAATCATTTCATCCCGCGGAGGAATTTGATATTCGAACGCGCAAGATTCCATAGGCGCGTGCAGGAGAGAGGGGAATCGGGTGATAGCTTCATCAAAGCGCTATATGAGCTCATAGAACACTGTGAATATGGAGCTATGCGGGATGAACTAATTCGTGACAGATTGGTTGTTGGACTAAGGGATCTTAAGCTCTCTGAAAAATTACAGATGGATCCAGACCTCACAGTTGACAAAGCAAAAACACAGGTTTTCCAAAGTGAAGCAATAAAGAAACAGCAATCAATGCTTCAGAAAAATAGTAATGCCATTGAAACCATAAGCGCCCCCCGACAATCAGCCCCCCAAAAACATTTTTCTACCAAATCAAGACAAACTGACTCACATGAATATGTACAGAGGCCTCGCACTGGAACTCAAGCTGGAACACATTTCCAACCACAAAAGCGGAGTTGCAGATGGTGTGGCCGGAGTACACACAATAGACAAATCTGTCCAGCCAATAATGTTAGCTGCAGGAATTGCCAGAAAAAGGGACATTTTGCTGCAGTTTGCCGATCCACACCTGCGGTTGCTGAAATATCAGAGGACGATGACAATGAGATAGCGGTCCTGGGGTCAAATGGAGATGGGCAGGACCAGCCGTGGGCCATCACCCTAAGCCTGTGTGGTCACATGACTGAATTCAAAATCGATACAGGGGCTGATGTCACTGTCATCCCAGAGTGCCTCTACAACGACCTAGGTCAAGAGGCTCTTCAGAGCACCACTAAGATTCTTCGGGGGCCTGGTCAAGTCCCGTTGAATGTCAGAGGAAAATTTTCAGCTACCCTGACCCGTGGTCCACGGTCTACAAAACAGGACGTGTATGTGGTACGCGGTCTACGAACAGCGCTCCTCGGTCGCCCCGCCATCATTTCCCTGTGTCTGGTGTCCAGGTTGGACCTACAAGTAGCAGAGACAGTATCTACGGACCTCGAACGGGAGGTCAGACAGCGGTTCCCCAGACTGTTTCAAGGCATTGGGCGACTGCAAGAGGAGTATCACATTCGCCTCAAGCCGGATGCTAAGCCTTTTGCTCTCTCTACACCCCGACGTGTCTCGCTCTCCCTTATGTCCAAAGTTAAGGAGGAACTCACCCACATGGAACAACTGGGAATAATTACAAGAGTTGAGGAACCCACAGCCTGGTGCTCCGGAATGGTTGTAGTCCCAAAACCCAACGGAAAAATCAGAATCTGCGTAGACCTAACAAAACTCAATGAAAGTGTCTGTAGAGAGCTGCATCTCTTACCCTGCGTAGAGCACACTCTGGGGCAGCTGAAAGATGCAAAAGGTTTTTACAAAGCTTGACGCTCAATCTGGTTTCTGGCAAATACCCTTGTCAGAGGAGTCAAAACGTCTCACCACGTTCATCACGCCATTCGGACGTTACTGTTTCCACAGACTGCCCTTTGGAATATCCTCCGCCCCTGAGCATTTCCAGCACTGCATGTCCCGCCTCCTTGAGGGACTTGATGGTGTCTTATGCCAAAAGAATGATGTGTTGGTGTTTGGCGCAACCCAAGAACAGCACGATCAGCGACTTTTTGCAATTCTCAGTAAACTACAGCAAGCTGGACTTACTCTTAACTCCAAATGTGAATTCGCCAAGACGCAGGTGAAATTTCTCGGCCAGGTCATCGATGGGACCGGTGTCAGAGCAGATCCTGACAAAGTCAAGGCCCTCGCACACATGGCCGCGCCAAGGAATGTATCTGAAATACGCCGCTTCATGGGCCTGGTCAATCACTTGGGCAAATACATACCCCATCTAGCCGATAAAACCAAGCCACTCCGGGATCTCCTCAACAGGCAGACCTCATGGTATTGGGGACCCCAGCAGTCCCAAGCTTTCACTGAGATAAAGACGGAGCTAACCACCCCGTCAGGCCTTGCACTGTATGACCCCAATGCACTCACTAAAGTGTCAGCTGATGCCTCATCGTTTGGCTTGGGTGCAGTCCTTTTACAAAAGAGACCTGACACTGACTGGCGCCCTGTAGCCTATGCTTCACGAGCCCTTTCAAAAACAGAGCAGCGCTATGCGCAGATTGAAAAAGAGGCCCTGGCCATTACATGGGCGTGTGAGCACTATAGAGACTTCCTAATAGGCATGACATTCCAGGTCAAAACAGATCACAAGCCCCTCCTTACACTATTGGGATCTAAAAACCTGGACGAGTTGTCCCCCCGCATTCAGCGCTTTCGGATGCGACTCATGCACTTTCACTTCACTATATCACATGTGCCAGGGAAGAGCCTAGTGTAAGGGGTTTTTCTCGAGAGGTTTCCCAGAGGTTTCTCTCTCTAGAGGCCTCTCTCTCTTGCACAGTAAAACCTTGAGTGGTTCGACCCACTCACCCCTTAGATTCTATACTCTGGACTTAGGCGCAGGAACTGCAATGCAGAGAAAACTCTTGTAGACCAAGTTTGATGAAACAAAATGAAATTTTATTGCATAAGGAAAATTATCAAATCAAATGCAAGCAGATAAGTGAGTACATGGGAGGGAAAAACACACAAACAAATCATAACGACACAGTACTAACTAAAGCAAATACAGGCATCTTATACTCTACAAAGATCATCATGAAATAAGGAAACACACGGAACATCGAGGGACAACAACTCATGTTAATTGTACCCTTAAATCCACCCCCTTATTAAACCTATCTAGATCTGATTGTGAAGGGCCAGAAACATGCTCACCAATCCCACTAGGAAGTGCAAGGTTTTGAAATCCAGTCTGTGTTTGGTCCTTTCAGGCGTCTCGTCTCCACGTGGATCGTGGAGCCCTTGCGAACTGCGACACACCTCTTTCCTGAGGTGGGGGTCGGGGGCGGCTGGACACCGGCAGGCCTGGATGTCGGCGAGGTCGAGGATCATCGGCTCGACCCTGGTCAGGGGAGCCTTGGGCTGGTGTGGCCCCTTCTACCTTCAGCTACGGCCCGGGGATGGTCGATGATCTCCCGATGGGTCTTCCCCGGGGCGGGACGCTGGTTCCGAAATGACTCTTTATACAGTCAGAATTGTCCTTCTGATTTCTCCAACGGTGGAGCAGAGTCTGCTGATCTTTCCCCAAACCAGCTCCTCTTTGCCCAGCTCAAAAGCTGGACAGGCTGCTGGGGCTGCAACGACTGTCCGACTGCCACCTGTAAACTGTCTTTCAGCTCGACTCTCCTTGTGACTGTTCAAGCTTGCCGATTCAAGCTTCCTCCAGCGTCTTCTTCCAAGCTGTTTCTTCCTCCTCAAGCTGCGTGTCCGGGGTGCTGCACTCCGTGCTTCAACTGCTGAAAGGTCTCTTCAGTTATACCTTTCTTCCCGAGGCCTCACTTCCCGCCCAAAATCAGGTTAGTCTTTGTTTTAACTTTGGCGGGCTTTGAGCACAGCGGGGCAGTTATTATATTTAAAATCATTTTAAGCGGCTGGTAACAGGCCCATCTCTGGTTGGAAATGGCTTTCATTGTTTTTAATTTCGTGCTGATCCTGTTACCGAGCCCTTGGTGTTGTCCTCATGAATAGATATTGTCCTCTTTCGTCTGGGTCAACATTTAGATGGCCCCTGTCTCCAAGCCGATCTTGAGTGGATCTGCATCTAATCCATATGCATGCCTGTGGGTCTGGTTTCGTTCTCTCAGAAAACGGCTTCCAGAACTTACTAAGGGTTCAATCCACATAGCTGTCTGAGGTTGCGCAGGAACCATTTTAAAGTGTCCCAATAAGCTGGTCACATGATACGGTGGCCATTTTGTATGCCCCTTTTTCTGGGCTTCTTTTAAAACAGTCTTTAAAACGTGGCCTCTTCTGCCCATTGACCCTTATTAATATGAAATCCAATTTTGCGAATCCTACACTAGCAACTGCCGACGTCCTCTCCAGGGCTCCCTACCAGCTGCCGGTGGATGATTCCCCTGAGGTGCAGTGCATAGAGAATTATGTACACTCAATACTCACTGCACTGCCCATTACCGAGAAATGCCTGGCTGCACTTCGTCAAGAACAGGAAACGGATAAGCTACTTCGTCAGGTCTTCACATACTGCCGTGAGGGCTGGCCAGATCATGCGAAACTTGACAACGCTCTTAGACCTTACGCGGCTGTTTCAGGTGACCTCACTATTGCACAAGGATTGCTGCTACAAGGGTGTCGGTAGGTCATTCCAGCATCAATGCAGAAAGACATTCTGGACAAACTGCATGATGGCCATCAAGGGGTCACAAAATGCAGAGCACGAGCCAGGTGTTCTGTCTGGTGGCCTGGATTAAGCCGTCAACTACAACGTAAAGTACAACAATGCCCAAGCTGCGCCCAAATTAGACAACAACCACCAGAGCCATTGATTCCAGATGACACCCCTGAGGGCCCATGGCAGAAGGTTGGGGCTGATCTATTTCATTTGGATAACTCAACTTAGCTGGTAATGTTTGACTACTTCTCTAAGTTCATTGAAGTTATCAAGCTCCTCTCCACCACCTCTCATGCAGTCGTTGAGTGTATGAAATCCTGCTTCGCCCGCCTAGGGGTCCCCCTGCTGGTCCGAACAGATAATGGCCCCCAATTTGCCTCGGACACCTTTCGCTCATTTGCCGACAGCTGGGACTTCACCCATGTCACATCCAGTCCTCTGTATCCTCAAAGCAATGGGGCTGCTGAGCGTGCTGTCCAGACAGCCAAACAGCTTTTTAAAAAGTCACCTGACCCATACCGGGCACTCCTTGCATACCGCTCCACACCTCTTTCTAGCGAATTCAGCCCTGCTGAGTTGCTACAAGGCAGAAAACTTCGTACAACCGTGCCAACTATACCATCACTCCTGACCCCAGGCTGGCCCGACCTCCAGAATGTTACAGACAAGGATAAACAATCTAAACTAAGACAACAGGCCAACTTTAACAGTCGCCACAGAGCTAAGTCCTTGTGTCCACTCCTTCCAGGTGAGTATGTGTGGATACGTGACTCCCGCAAAAGAGGCATTGTGCAAGGACAGGCCAACGCCCCAAGATCGTATCTGGTTGATATCCAGGGCCAAATTGTTCGCAGGAACCGCAGACACCTCGCACTTACCCAGCAGCCCCCAGACGCTGCTGATGAGCCTTTCATTCCCGATGACTACAATGGGGATGCGGGTCCTGGAACTCCTCCACCCACAGGGGATACCCCACCTCCGTCTCCTCCACCCACAGGGGATACCCCACCTCCATCGGGTTCCAGACGATACCCTGAAAGGGTCTGCAATCCTCCTTCATACCTCCAGGACTTTGCAACATGAATAGCTTAAGAACCAAGACGCCTCATTGGGTCAGAATAATACCCGAGGTACTTGGTGGAGGGTTCAGGCAGTCACCTTGTCCCTCCAAGCTTACTCAGCTTGCATTATTCGTGTTTCTAAAAAAAAAGAAAAAAAAGGAGCGATACATTGTGCATTAGAGATGTTATGTTTGTTAGAGTTTGTTATTTCTTAAGCACAGTAAAAAAGTAATGATTTGAAAGAAGGTCATTTGAAATGTTAATAGTAAAGGAATAGTATTCAAAGTCTGTTTAGAAAGGGAGATGTGGTGATAGTTACCCTCCGCCCCGGTAGGGGGCGACAGAGAGTAAACAGAGAAAGGAAATGAATAAAGAAGCCTCGTGTTGATGGCTGATGGAATACATCCTGTGTCCGTGTGTTGAGAACATTACATCAAGCACCCAGTAGGTAAAGCTGTCAATGCAAACTAAGAATCGCTCCATTCTGCCTCAACGGCGTGCCTTAGTCGCAACTCGGAAGAGTGGGCCCTGCAGCAACCAGTGTGACAGTTTCCATCTCCCACATCAGCCATCTCGTGACCTCTCTGAAGTGCAATCGCCAACTACATAGAACTTACAGCGCAGAAACAGGCCCATTCGGCCCAACTGGTCCATGCCGGTGTTTATGCTCCACACGTGCCTCCACCCACCCTATTTATCTCACCCTATCGGCATCTCCTTCTAGCAAGTATGCAAATTAATGGGAACCCAAGGCTCCACAATATGGGGTAATTTTCATTCAGAAGTCGGGAAGGAGGCGGGACTACAACTTTTGTGGTTGTAGTCCCGCCTCCATCGAGATGCGGGCTCAGCAGGCCAATTAAGGGCCACCCGGCAACAGGTGACGTGACAGACTGAAATTTCATCTGTCAAGACGTTTTGACAGATGAAATATCAGCGTTTCACAGCTGTTTGAAGCTGTCAAACACTGACAGTCTTACTTCTAACCTGAGTCCTTCTACACAGACTCAGTTAGAAATCTCACCGGCACAGAAAGCTGCAGGCTGTCACTTTTGACAGATCGCAGCCATTCTGCTTTCTGTGCCGGTTAGATGATGGACTCCCGAAACCTAGAGGAAGGAAGACTGAAAAGGTAAGTACAGGTAATTTAAACTTCTTTACACACTTTAGAAACACCAAACACACTTACCTTTGCACTCCTGCACCCATCACTCACCTGAACACCGACATCTCGACCCCTCCAAGTCCTTCAACCCGACTCCTCTAACTTGGCGTGGTTTGGAGCCGTCGGGAATCCCACACTTCAAGCTTTAAAATAGGGATTAGGCTAAAAACTGCCTGTTAACTACCTATTAACAGGCAGTTAATTGGCACTAATCCCTTCCCGCCTCGGGTAGGCGGGTCCCAGTGTGGGGCAGGTACCCGCCTCCTTTGAAACTTACATGGTGTCGGGACCCCGAATTCGGGACTTTAACCCCCCGCACGCCTCCAATCCCGACTCCACGGGTCAATGGAAATCGACCCCTATGTATCCAGGCAGCCCATGAAGAAAAAAAAAGCTTGGATGTCCCGGACAGATGTCCATTAATTAATTGTGGAGAGAGCACGAAACAGAGTCAATGCCTCAAGTCGATGACCTTTCCTCAGAACTTGAGGCAAAAAAAACGCTCACTGTTCTTCCTTGCAGTTCTGATGAAAGGTCATTTGACTTGAAACGTTAACCCTCTTTCTCTCTCCACATATGTTTCCAGCACCCCATCTACCGACTTAAACATTCACTCCCTCCACCATCGGCGCACCGTGGCTGCAGTGTGCACTATCTACAAGATGCACTGCAGCAACTCGCCAAGGCTCCTTCGGCAGCACCTCCCAAACCCGCGACCTCTACCACCTAGAAAAACAAGGGCAGCAGGCGCATGGGAACACCACCACCTCCAAGTTCCCCTCCAAGTCACACACCATCCTGGCTTGGAAGTATATCGGCCGTTCCTTCATCGTCGCTGGGTCAAAATCCTGGAACTCCCTACCTAACAGCACTGTGGGAGCACCTTCACCACACAGGCTGCAGCGGTTCAAGAAGGCGGCTCACCACCACCTTCTCAAGGGCAACTAGGGATGGGCAATAAATGCTGGCCTTGCCAGCGACACCCACATCCCGTGAACAAATTAAAAAAAAAAAAATCTGTTTTTATACTATATATTTTATTCAGAATATTGGGTATGTGGATGCAAGCAAAAGTAACAAGACAACTTTCAATACTTTGGTCACAAAAAATCAAGGTTCTTTTAATGTGAATCAACTTTTGAAATTCACCGTTAAGAGCAGTTTAAATATATTTTTCCTCTCTGGTTGATATATCTGTAAGCAGTTATGCTTATGTTAAGTACGTAAGGAGCAGTGGCCCTGAAATGCAGGGAACGTGCCAAACCTGAATTTAGCTTTCTATATAATCGTCAAGAAGAAAAATATCGACGATTTCTCTATTTTAGAAACCAAACACATGCATTGCAATAATGAATTACAAGGACTGAAATGTTACAAACACTTTAGAAATATCAAATGCTTTCACGATGGTGCGAAAAGAGAAGTAGTTAACGTGGCACAGTGGTGTAAGTGGTTTATGATGTGCTGTAGGGCTCGCTGTTGTAAAATACAAGCTGTTCCCCAGTCTGAGCTTAAAAAAGTTATAATTATCAACCTGTCTGTATATGAGACCAGACTCATGCAAGGCTAGAAATGTAAAAAAAAAAAATGCTTGTTTCCATTCAATCTACTCCACACGTTATGGTTATAACACAGATACTTTCTGGTTAGCCCACACTTGGGAGCACGGTGAGCAGTTCTGGCCTCCCTATTATTAAAAAGGACATAGCGCCACTAGAGAAGGCGCAAAAAAGATTTACAAGGATGACACCAGAATTGGGAGGATACACCTATCAGGAAAGATGGAACAGGCTGGGGCTCTTTTCTCTTTAAAAAAAAGACTGAGGGGTGACCCGATAGAGGCCTTTAAGATTATGAAGGGGTTGGATAGGGTAGATGTTGAGAAGATGTTTCCACTTGCAGGGGATTCAAACACTAAGGGGCCATCACTATAAGATAGTCATTAATAAATCCAAAAGGGAATTCAGGAGAAACTTCTTTCCTCAGAGAGTGGTGAGAATGTGGAACTCGCTACCGCAGGGAGTGGTTGAGGCGAATAGTATAGATGCATTTAAGGGGAAGCTGGATAAACACATGAGGGAGAAAGGAATCGAGGGATATGCTGACAGGGTTAGATGAAGAGGGCTGGGAGGAGGCTCGTGTGGGGCATAGATGGATCTGTTGGGCCGAAAGGCCTGTTTCTGAGCTGTAAATACTGTGTAATACTTTCTCCAATTCTGATCCTCTCCTCCAACAACAAAAATCAGAATGTCCGAGTATTCAGAGCGACAGCCTCCGTTCTTGAGGTCTGCACTTGCAGGTAACTCACCCTCATTTCTTTTGGGAACTGGGATAAATCTATTAACCATCTTCTTCAGAGATGATGAAGCCGTGATCAGGAAGCTCGAGGCCGACAGTTTCTAAAATCAGTGTCTGCTTTGGGCATTAATGCAAAAATCCTCAAAAAAACAATGCAACCTCCGGACTTATATTACAATAAATGCTGAAGTGTCCCGCAAAACAGAAATATTTCCTCATAATCTCTATTATCAAATATACTACTGTGAAGGAAGAGCAGATGTTGGAGCCCCTGGGCTGGCGAAACCACGTCTGACAGTAATGATGCTGAGACACCGAAGGAACTGTTTTCTCCACAGGTGAAGGTGCGAGTAATTACTGGAAGAAATAAAATTGTTTGGCAGTAGCTGTGTGTGTGACACACAACAGCTTGTTGTACGTATACAGCAATGAATCAGGGTCACACTGCAAATCCCTGCTGCCGCTAGCCTGTTTTTATACCCAGTGCAAAGTGCTCGCCTGATCCCCACACAGGGGAGATTTTATACACTATCTTTCTTATATATACATTACTGCTTTCCGCCAACTCTCAGGCACATTAATCCTGGCCATCTACTGTCATGCCCATTTCACCAGGATAAAGGCGCACACATATCCTCAGTCACTTTTTACCAAACATAAATCCGCTGCGTATTTATTATTTTGTCGGGCCTATCGGGAAGCCCTGAAGAATTTTAAAATGGAAAGGGAGCAGGAGTCAGTCGGCAGAGTCTGAAAGTCTGCGGAGTGTCATTGCAATGGCATACAGTTGCCATAGCAACGTTAAAACGTACCGCAGTCTGGCAGCGCCACTGACAGACATTCAGGCTAATTGGATGAGTTCTTGGCAGTGAAGCTGTCTATCCCTGGTGGGAGAAGGAACTGACAAGGGTCTGTCAGGCACTCAACCCAACGACAGTGACAGTGGCGAGCCTGGAGAAGTCCAGAGCCCCGAGCTCCCGACACTCCCTACAAAAAGGGAGAGTTCGCCTTTTAAGACCGACCAGATGGTCCTTTCTACTTTTCCCGTGTTCCTAACGATAAGCACAATAGCAACATATAAAGGTACAGCCCTAGTTGCTACTCTCGCGCTTCCTGCCCTGTATTTCGGTTCAAAGACCTCCACCTTCAGTCTGTAAACAATTTAGGATAAGAGGTCATTGGTAACCGTCAAAACTTATGCTGTCAAGAAGCATCTTAGTCCATTAACAGCCCCTTCTATTTAAGGACAAATGAAAGGTCTGGTATTATTGAGCTGCTTTTGAACGTGACGTCAGCCCATCCATTAACCTTGGTGGTTCCTTCCTTTGGTTCACGCTAACGGGACTACTCAACTTGAATTAACAATGGCAAACTTTAAAAAGAAACTTTAATAGAAACAGTCCTTATACCGCTTAAAATTCTGGATACATATTTTTTTTTTAAGAAGTCCGCCTCCCCTCCCCTGTTATTTTTATTCCTTCTTTACCGAAAGCACTGACTCTGGGGTACAGTGCCATGGGCGCTGGCTTCCCTCTGGTAACTCAAGGGGGTTATACTTCATGTCGGAGCTTAGGTAGTAGCCCAAACCAATCCTCAGCTAACACCGAACCATAGAATAGTACAGCACAGAAGGGGGCCATTCGGCCCATCGAGTCTGCACCGGCTCTCTCGAAGAGCAATCCAGTTAGTCCCACTCCCCCGCTCTTTCCCCATATCCCTGCAAATTTTTTCTCCTTCAAGTATTTATCCAATTCCCTTGTGAAGGCTACTACAGGAAACTTTCTGGTATCCGGCACTGACGGGACTGAGCTGGTGCCATTAGATCAAAACTGCCGTATAAACCAGCGGCAATGTTAAAACATATACAGAGCTTTTCAGCTCCGTGTGAATCAACAAACCCTGTTGCTTAGCAACAGCTTCAAAACAGTCAGCTGCAGCTGCAAGCATCTCTAGCTGAAGCTGTTGCTTAGCTACAGGCCTTGCAGAGCCTGACTGGGAAAAAAAAAGCAACGAGAAGTAAAAAAACTTATAGAAAACGGCTCCTGAATTTTGCCGGTAGATAGAGCTTTCCGGACTTTTAACCTCCAGTTAAACGAAAGTTTCCTGTATTGAATCTGTGTCCACCACCCTATCAGCCAGTGCATACCAAATCCTAACCACTCGTTGCGTAAAAAAGCTTTTCCTCATGTCGCCTTAAATCTGTGCCCTCTGGTTATCGGCCCTTCAGCCATTGGAAACAGTTTCCCTTTATTTACTCTAACTAAACCCTTCATGATTTTAAAAACCTCTATCAAATCTCCTCTTAGCCTTCTCTGCTCCAAGGAGAACAACCCCGGCTTCTCCAGTCTATCCACGTAACTGTGATCCCTCATCCCGGCAACCATTCTAGCAAATCTCTTCTGTAACCTCATCAAAGCCTTTCCAGCACAATAGTGTTCAAAATCATGAAGGGTTTAGATAGAGTAAATAAAAATAAACTGTTTCTAGTGGCTGAAGGGCACAGATTTAAGGTGATTGGCAAAAGAACCAGAGGCGACATGAGGAAACACTTTAAGCATCGAGTGGTTAGGATTTGGAATGCGCTGCCTGATAGGGGGGTGGAAACAGATTCAATAGTAGCCTTCGAAAAGGGAATTGGATAAATACTTGAAGGAGAAAAAAATTGCAGGGATATGGGGAAAGAGCGGGGGAGGAGTGGGACTAACTGGACTGCTCCTCGAAAGAGCCGGTGCAGACCCAATGGGCCGAATGGCCACCTTCGGTGCTGTACTATTCTATGATTCTATAAGTGTAAGGACCAGGGGCTGGTTTTGCCTATCCCTAGCCCTGGGATATTGAATGATATCCAATTGCTGGCCTGGATGAAAGTATGCTGGACACGTGGAGAGCAGCTGACAGGCAACAGAGAGGAATTCATAACTGGTTCCAATTGTGCTCTGCATGGCTTGTACCACGCCACACAGTGCACTCACCCACTAAGCCAATGAGGGGAGTTAGAAAAGTACTTTTGATGATAGAACTAATGACGTTGATTCAGAATTTTAAACATTTCAACACCGGGTCTTAATAAGGGGCCTAACTGCTGAAATAATGTAAAAGGGATACTTTAATCTAATTGGGGCCACTCTTACAACTGGCCAAAATAAAACTAGCATTGTACTACACTGCTGGCAAGGCATTCACAAGAAGCAACCACCTTGGTTATTCAGATAAAAGAATAAATCTAGATCAAAAGGTGGTGGGGTGGGGCAGTAAATCAAAGAGAAGGAACAAATGGAAACAAAGGGGGAAGGCGCAGACCTGCATTATCACATAATGGAGGTAATTTGCCCTTTTGGCAATAGCGTAAAATGAGCGATATCGGCTCGACCACTAATTAAACACCCCTCCCGATACGTAAATCAGGAGAGGTATTTAACGGGTAGCCGAGCCGATAGCGCATATATTACGCTATCGTCTGAAGTCAATATTACCCTCACTGTGTCAATAAACATAGGAGACACATCCGGCAATAAAGCCCTTGGACAAACTACAGTAACCCTACAGCTCAAACATGTGGTGGGCTAGCCCTACAATAAACCCCTGGATCACAGTCCGAACATGAGGCAGCCCTACAATAAACCACTGGATCACAGTCCGAGCATGTGGCAGCCCTACAATAAACCCCTGGATCACATCTGAACATGTGGCAGCCCTGCAATAAACCCCTGGATCACAGTCCGAACATGTGGCAGCCCTACAATAAACCCCTGGATCACAGTCCGAACATGTGGCAGCCCTATTATAAACCCCTGGATCACAGTCCGAACATGTGGCAGCCTTACACTAAACCCCTGGATCACAGTCCGAACATGTGGCAGCCCAACAATAAACCCCTGGATCACAGTCCGAACATGTGGCAGCCCTACAATAAACCCCTGGATCACAGTCCGAACATGTGGCAGCCCTACAATAAACCCCTGGATCACAGTCCGAACATGTGGCAGCCCTACAATAAACCCCTGGATCACAGTGCGAACATCTGCTAGCCCTACAATAAACCCCTGGATCACAGTCCGAACATGTGGCAGCCCAACAATAAACCCCTGGATCACAGTCCGAACATGTGGCAGCCCTACAATAAACCCCTGGATCACAGTCCGAACATGTGGCAGCCCTACAATAAACCCCTGGATCACAGTGCGAACATCTGCTAGCCCTACAATAAACCCCTGGATCACAGTCCGAACATGTGGCAGCCCAACAATAAACCCCTGGATCACAGTGCGAACATGTGGCAGCCCTACAATAAACCCCTGGATCACAGTGCGAACATGTGGCAGCCCAACAATAAACCCCTGGATCACAGTCCGAACATGTGGCAGCCCAACAATAAACCCCTGGATCACAGTCCGAACATGTGGCAGCCCTACAATAAACCCCTGGATCACAGTGCGAACATGTGGCAGCCCAACAATAAACCCCTGGATCACAGTCTGAACATGTGGAAGCCCTACAATAAACCCCTGGATCACAGTCCGAACATGTGGCAGTCCTACAATCAACCCCTGGATCACAGTCCGAACATGTGGCAGCCCAACAATAAACCCCTGGATCACAGTCTGAACATGTGGCAGCCCAACAATAAACCCCTGGATCACATCCAAACATGTGGCAGCCCTACAATAAACCCCTGGATCACAGTCCGAACATGTGGCAGCCCAACAATAAACCCCTGGATCACAGTCCAAACATGTGGCAGCCCTACAATAAACCCCTGGAGCACAGTCCAAACATGTGGCAGCCCTACAATAAACCTCTGGATCAGTCCGAACATGTGGCAGCCCAACAATAAACCCCTGAATCACAGTCCAAACATCTGCTAGCCCTACAATAAAGCCCTGGATCACAGTCCGAACATGTGGCAGCCCTACAATAAACCCCTGGATCACAGTCCGAACATGTGGCAGCCCTACAATAAACCCCTGGATCACAGTCCGAGCATGTGGCAGCCCTACAATAAACCCCTGGATCACAGTCCGAACATGTGGCAGCCCTACAATAAACCCCTGGATCACAGTCCGAGCATGTGGCAGCCCTACAATAAACCCCTGGATCACAGTCCGAACATCTGCTAGCCCTATTATAAACCCCTGGATCACAGCTCAAACATGTGGCAGCCCTACAATAAACCCCTGGATCACAGTCCGAACATGTGGCAGCCCTACAATAAACCCCTGGATCACAGTCCGAACATGAGGCAGCCCTACAATAAACCCCTGGATCACAGTTCGAACATGTGGCAGCCCTATTATAAACCCCTGGATCACAGTCTGAACATGTGGCAGCCCTACAATAAACCCCTGGATCACAGTCCGAACATGTGGCAGCCCTATTATAAACCCCTGGATCATAGTCTGAACATGTGGCAGCCCTACAATAAACCCCTGGATCACTGTTAAACCATGTGCTAGCTCTATAATAAACACCCTGATCACAGACAACTAATGTGGTACCATTATAACAAACCACTGTATCACAGACCACATGTGACGTAACCTTTTCTGCGTTAGATTACATGCTCGACAGTTGAGAATGAAATTGAGATCCTTGGAAAGTATTACAATAAGCCGCAACACTCAACGATAGACACTGTTAATTACTCCTCAAACATGTATTCAGCAAACTCTTCTTCCTCGTCGGATTTCTTCGACGTTAAAATTGCCATGTCGTCATCCGAGAACAAGTCCGCATCTTGGTTTTTTTCCATAACTTCCTGAAACAACTCGGCAAAATCTTCCTTGTTCGGGTTATCCCTGCGAGATATTATGGGATCTTTGTGGCGAACCTTCGGCTCCATCGAGTGTTCCTCTTCGTTCAGGTCAGTCGCGAAGCTCATGGTGTAGAGGTCTGGATTTAGGCAAGATTTGCTCTTACCGTGATCATGCCCCGTGATTTTGTCCTCAGTCACCTTTGCTTTCAGAGGACCCAGCTCTGGCTCTTTAATCCCATTTGGGACTGCCGACTTCTCAGCAACTGTGAAAGAGAGCAGTAACGTGTTAGCGGCCAACAGCAAGGGCAAGTGCGGCCGAGTGCGTTAAGGGCAAATTTAGTGCTTCCAGTAGGGAGCCGTGGATCATAGAAATTTACGGCACAGAGGAGGCCATTCGGCCCATCGTGTCTGTGCCGGCCAAAAAGGAGTTACCCAGCCTAATCGCACTTTCCAGCTTTTCATCTGTAGCCCTGGAGGTTACATATCCAAGTGCATATCCAAGTGCTTTTTAAATGCAATGAGGGTTTCTGCCTCTATCATCCTTTCAGGCAGTGAGTTCCAGACCACCACCACCCTCTGGGTGAAAAAAATTCTCCTCAACTCCCCTCTAATCCTTCTACCAATTACTTTAAATCTCTGCCCCCTGGTTGTTGACCTCTCTGCTAAGGGAAATAGGTTCTTCCTAACCACTCTATCCAGGCCCCTCATAATTTTATACACCATGCTGGAAGAGATCTCTGGTTGGAGAATTAGCGTTACAGTGCAATAGCCCTGCCTCAGACCCATACTCCCTTCGAGTGTAGCTACCGGCTGGGAGTGCAGGATTGGTGAATTTCTCCCATAATTTATATTTATTTGTAAATGATTTGTTTTATTTTTCACAATGGTCTAAGGTGGCAGCAGGCAACCTGCTCTTAGTTCTGAATTAATGGCACACTGTAACAGGCTCTCAAGCATAACTTCCTTTCAATTTTCCCCTTGCTCCTCCGGTTTAAGTACTGGGGAAAAAATTTGTTATCGCCCATTTTGGGGCGATAATATCGGCCGGGCGCAAAGTTTAGCGCCTGCCGCTAATTATCGCCTCCGACTGCAAAATTCGCCTCTATCGCCCCATGGGGTGATTTGAGCGTTAAATCAGACGCTACACACCTCTCTTAAGGCGCTAACGTCAGGGAGCGAGGCGCTACCTCAGAACGCTACCGAAGCTCAGGCAATGACCGTTACCATGGAAGCCAGACAGACTGGCGCCGTCCAGTTCTTAAAGGGGAGGGGCCATCTTGCTGGCCAACCACTCCCTGCTCACTGCAGCCTTGAATCTCGGCCTGGAGAGACCTCGAAAGCAATTGTGTTGGAAGCACTAATGGATAGGCCCAGGGAAAGAGCTCGGCGCTTAGGAACCTCAAAAGTGGTGCTGAGGGCCGAAACTCTTTAGGACGGCGTTAAAACCAAAAATTTTGCCGACAAGAAAAGGCAGGAAGCGCCCGCCTTTAAATAGCGCTCCCCCAGCCTCTTCCCGACTTGAAAACGTTCCCCTCTACCTGTCGTTCCTAGCGGCAGGCGCCAAGGCAGGGGGCGCCACTCAATATCCGGTCCGGGGCGTTGCACGCTCGACTGACGTCACGATCTGCAGGCGCAGGAGATGGTGGCGGTCGTGCTTAGCGCCGCCGCAAAACGACTGGTCAATTTTGCGAGCGGCGCTAAAATCGCCGCGCTCGGGCGCTAAGTTGCTAGCGCCCCATTAGCGCACCCGGAGGCGCTAACGGGAGGCGATAACCAACCGAGCTTTTCCCCCTAGGCCTCTACAGCATCTCACTCCCCCCCCACCAACCAGACAGCATGGCTAGCTCAACATACAAGGAGTAATGCACGCAACTGTAGCTCTTGTTACTGAGCTCATCCAACACTCGGCTGCCCCGTATCCTACCTCGCACCAAGCCCCGTTCACCCATCACCCCCTGTGCTCGCTGCTGACCTACCATGGCTCCCGGCCCGGCCCGGCCTAGCCTCGATTTTAAAATTCTCATCCTTGTTTTCATGGCCTCGCCCCCCCCCCCCGCCTCCCTATTTCCCTATTTCTGTAATCTCCTCCAGCCCTGCAACCTTCTGAGATCTCTGCGCTTCTCCAATTCTGGCCTCTTGCGCATCCCCAATATTAGTCGCTCCATCATTGGCGGCCGTGCCTTCAGTTGCCTGGGCCTTTAGCTCTGGAATTCCCTCCCAAAACCTCTCCGCCTCTTTAGCTCTCTCTCCTCCTGTAAGTCGCTCCTTAAAACCTACCTCTTTGACCAAGCTTTTGACCACTTGTCTTAATATCTCCTTATGTGGCTCGGTGTCAAATTTTGTTTGATCACACTCCTGTGAAGCGCCTTGGGGCCTTTTGCTCTGTTAAAGGCGCTACATAAATGCAAGTTGTTGTTGTTGTTGTGGGACAGCAGAATTCCACCTTTTCTAAGGACACTTAACCTGCTCCCTTGATGGCCTGGCGGATGAAGGCACAGCCCAGTATACCACAAAGCTAAAAAAGCATAACGGATCCTGGGCTTCATAAATAGAGGCATAGGGGGAAAAATTCGGCTGATTAGCGCCTCACGTTAGCGCCCTAAGAGGGCGCTAACGGGGCACAAAGCAACTAGCGTCTGAGTGCGGCGATGTTTGCGCCGCTCGCGAAATTGACCAGACATTTTGTGGCAGCGTTAAACACTACCGCCACAATCGTGGCATCACTCGAGCGTGCAACGCCCCGGACCGGATATTGAGGCCTTTTCGCCTGCCGCTAGCAACGACCGGTTGAGAGGAACGTTTTGCAGTCGGGAAGGGGCTGGGATAAGCGCTATTTAAAGGCGGCCGCTTCCTGCCTTTTTTTGTCGGCGACATTTTTGCACCACGCATTCTGAGAGAGAGAGAGAGAGGGAGACTTCTGGAGGGGTTCAAGGGTGCAATGAGCAGGGTGTGGCTGGACAGCAACATCGACCCTCCCCTTTAAGAACTGGCTGGTGACAGTCTGTCTGTGTTCCATTGCTAACTGACATTACCTGAGCTTCGCCAGCGCTCTGAGGTAGCGCCTCGCTCCTCGGCGTTAGCGCCTTAAGACAGTTGTGTAGCACCTGATTTAGTGCTTCAATCACCTCCAGGGGCGATAGACGCCATGTTTGCAGTTGGAGACGCCAGGTGCTAAACTTTGCACCCGGCCGATAATAGCGCCCCAAACGGGGCGATACCGAATTTCTCCCCCATACAGTACAAAAGCAAGAAAATTAAGATGAACCTTTATAAAACACTGGTTCGGCCTCAACTGGAGTACTGGGTCCAATTCTGGGCACCGCACTTTAGGAAGGATGTGAAGGCCTTAGAGAGGGTGCAGAAAAGATTTACGAGAATGATTCAAGGAATGGAATTTGGTGGCACGGTGGCATAGTGGTTAGCACTGTTGCCTCACAGCGCCAGGGACCCGGGTTCGAATCCGGCCTCGGGCGACTGTCTGTGTGGAGTTTGCACATTCTCCCCGTGTTTGCGTGGGTTTCCTCCGGGTGCTCCGGTTTCCTCCCACAGTCCAAAGATGTGCGGGTTAGGTTGATTGGCTATGATAAATTGACCCTTAGTGTTAGGGGGGTTAAATACGTGGGGTTACGGGGATAGGGTGGGATATGTGTTGGTGTAGGGGTTACGGGGATCGGGTGGGATATGTGTCGGTGCAGGCTCGATGGGCCGAAATGGCCTCTATCTGCACTGTGGGGTTTCTGTGATTCTGTGATGAGGGACTTCATTTACGTGGCTAGACTGGAGAAGCTGGGGTTGTTCTCCTTGGAGCAGAGAAGGTTGAGAGGAGATTTGATAGAGGTGTTCAAAATCATGAGGGGTCTAGATAGAGTAGATAGAGAGAAACTGTTCCCATTGGCGGAAGGGTCGAGAACCAGAGGACACAGATTTAAGGTGATTGGCAAAAGAATCAAAGGCGACATAAGGAAAAATGTTTTTACGCAGCGAGTGGTTAGGATCTGGAATGCACTGCCTGAAAGGGCGGTGGAGGCAGACTCAATCATGGCTTTCAAAAGGAAATTGGATAAGTACCTGAAGGAAAAACATTTGCAGGGCTCCGGGGAAAGGGCGGGGGAGTGGGACTAGCTGAAGTGCTCTTGCAGAGAGCCGGCACGGGCTCGACGGGCCGAATGGCCTCCTTCTGTGCTATAACCATTCGATGATTCTAAGCTGTACAAAGTATAATGTCCCAGGTTTGATTAACTGGCCTCTATTTCCTAATTCCAGCAGGAATGCTGACCCTGAGCTGCTCTTGCGAAGTGGGGCATATTGGAATGATTGTTTTTGGCAGGTTTCCAGCAGTATTTCCAATGCTGCTGGGTTGTCCATCACAGGCGGAGGGAAGGAAATGCCTGCAGCACCTCCTGCCGTGTGGCACGGCCAATGGCCCCCAGGGCTGAAGCAATCCCTGGTGCCTTGCCTCGGTCAAATCAACTGTCATTCCACCAGGCAAAGCAGCCCTTTAATTACCGTATTAATCTCCTTCCCCGCCCCCCACTCAACACTGGAAACCAGGAAAGCAATGGCATTTCTGACACCCAGTGTTGCGAAGGCTTAATTAATAGGAAATATGTGATGAAATATTCCTGGCATTAATGTACCATTTGATTACACCTGCCAAAAACATAGGTGGGTGAATACAGCCTCTGGCCCTTCCGTCAGAACAAACAGAATGCGGCCGTGGACATCAGGGAACTGGCACAACACCTCCCTGCCATGTTCCTGCTGGCTTAACCATAAAATTAGAGTGAGTCCGTTCTCAATTTAAAAATTCTCCTCCTTGTTTTCAAATCCCTCCACGGCCTTGCCCGCCACCACCCCCTCTCTATCTCTGTAACTTCCTCCAGCCCTACAACCCTCCGTGATCTCTGCGCGCCTCCAATTCTGGCCTCTTGCGCATCCCTGATTTTAATCGCACCACCACTGGCGGCCGTGCCTTCAGTCACCTGGGCCCCAAGCTCTGGAATTCCCTCCCTGAAGCTCTCCGCCTCTCTCTCCTCCTTTAAGTCGCTCCATAAAACCTACGGGCACGATCTTGCCAGCCCTGGGGAGGCGGGTTTGGAGGCGGGACTACCGGGAAAATGGCAGAATCTGGGGGTACCCATCCCACCCCCAACCCGCCTCCGTGCCACCTTCCCAGGAGGCGGGTACCCGACCCGCACCGGGTCCCGTCTCCTTGGAGGCAGGAAGGGTATTAGTGCCACTTATCTGCCTGTTAACAGGTAGTTAACACGATGATCCCCATTTTACCCACACAAGTGCGGGCTTCCAGAAGACTGCGAACCCCGCCAGGGTCAGCGAGGCGCGGCAGTGGGTCTGCGGGGGTCGGAGGGGTGCAAAAGTGCGCTGTGGAGGTGAGTGATGGGTGTAAGTGTGGAGAGGTAAGTATGTGAGGTGAGTGAAGAGTGTTAGAAAAAGTTTACTTACCTTTGTTTCTTCCTGGAGGCTTCAATCGTTGGGGATCCGGAGGCTCCGGCATCTCAATGGCAGAGATGACAGAATGGCTGGTTGCATTCTCCGATGTAACAGCCATCTAATTTCTGCTCAGAAAAGAGGTTTGATGAGTCTTGAATACAAGAACTCACCAAACAACAGAGAATGTCCGTGTTTGACAGCTTCGCAAAGCTGTCAAAACGATGACAATTCATCTGTCAAAAATTTTTGACAGATGAAACATCATACGCTGACGCTCTCTGTAACCGGCTTCCCCTTAATTGGCCTGCTAAGCCCCCTGGGCGGGCATAACAAGGTCAATCAAGGGAAAATAGCGTGGGTTGGCCACAAGTCGATGGAGGTGGGACTACAACCCGACAAGTGGGAGTCCCGCCTCCCACATGCCCCCATTGGCAAAATCGCCCCCCCTTAACACAAAGGGCAGTGGAAATCTAGAACTCTCAAAAAGCTGTTGAGACGAAGGGTCAACTGAAAATTTCAAAACTGAGATAGATAGATTATTGCTGGGTAAGGGTATTATGGGATATGGAGCAAAGGTGGGTACAGGAAACTTTGTGCTATCCGGCACCGACGGGACCGAGCTGTTGCCGTTGGATCAAAACTGCCGGACAAACCAGCGCTAATGTTGAAACATACGGAGATTTTGAGCTCCGTATCTGGCAGCAAACCCTGTACAGCTTCTAAACAGTCGGCCGTACCTTGCAAGCGTCTCTGTAGCGTCTCTGTAGCTTAGCAACAGCTTCAGCGAGATCTTGCAGAGCTTGACTGTTGAGAAAAAAGCAACGGAAAAGAAAAAAAACCTAACGAAACGGCTCCTGATTTTTGCCGGTGGCTCGAGCTTGCCGGACATTTAGCCTCCGGATAACACAAAGTTTCCTGTAAATGGGGTTGAGGTACAGGTCAGCCATGATCTCATTGAACGGTGGGACAGGCTCCAGTGGCTGAATGTTCCTACCAGCCCCCCCGGCTCTAAATTAGAGCAGCAGCAGGGCAGAAAATCCAGCCCCCAGCATCCGCTGAGGCTGATTTTAGCAACCCTGGGCAAGACAGGGAAAGAAAAATCAGTAAAACGGTGCCCGCTCCCGATCGTTCTTTAATGACTCCTGTTGTAAGATGTGCATCTCAGTAAAGACAGAATCTTCTGTTGCTGGGTTTTCGTCCGGGAGTGCACGTGCGCACCGGGGTAAGGAAGGACAGGGTCTGGCTGAGCTGTGACGCCCTCAATGATCGAATTGCCTCACTGTCCAGGCTCCCACACACTTGGGTGAGTCACCAGGGCCACCTGAGGCTTGTAGAATTGTGCCCTAGAAATCAGCCAGTCACTGTGGAGGCTGAGATTGCCTCTGCCAAACTTAAATTACACAATCACTGAATCAGCTAAAAGCAGTTACGGGTAAATGACTAAGGGCCTGGAAATTAAGCTGTGTGACATTGTATCATGTGCTCAGATCCAATTCCTAATTTCCAATTTTAATCGCGGGCTTAACACTTTGAAAATGAATAGTTTGGCGCCACCGTTAGAATAGCAGTCAGAGGAATTTGACGCGAACTAGTTCGATGTCTGTGTGATATCGCAAAGCTTAATTTCCACGTTTGTACTGGCGTTAGTACCGCTGGAGGGGCGGGGTGGGGGAAATGTTATGTTTCAGGTAGTGAGATGAGGTAACAGATGCTTTTCACTCCATTATGAGGCTCACTGAGGGAAGGCAGAAAGAGGAACCGTGGCTGTTTTCCCCCCTCCCTAACCTTCAAATACCGCCACACGCTCCGGGATCCAGCAGCCTCACCTGGAGCAGCTGAACGTCCTCGTGCTGGAGAACGTACTACTTGAGTGACAGGCAGTATGAGGGATGAACTCTGGGCTTATTTAAGTGTAGAATTTCTCAATTTATTGGGTGACCGCAAGATTCAACAGCCAGATTAAAGGAGGTTAGTTATTACGGTATGATGGTTGCGTTTCCTTCGACCCAACCCCAATTTTCATTCCTCTGCTGGAGGCATTCAGGCTCCTACACACATTTTCAGGTTCAGTAATTGCTCCTAGCTACTTCCATCAATTATGTCGTCAGTACTCGGCTTAAACTAAAATTTGCACGACAGTCAATCAAAAATGAACAGAGGAACAAAAAGAATATTATAGTTAATCATATTTTTTTTTAAATTTCTTTTCAAGCGTCCTTAATGACGAGACACTCTCCATAACTCCGCTGATAACGTGGATGTATACAGCAATACCGCGGAGGCCTCTCAGAACCGCCATGCTGGCTCAGTTGGTAAATACGCTACTGGGTGTAGTACTTAGCCATAACGGCGAGGATACAGCCATAGACATTTCAGCGTGAGGCCATTCGGCCCATCATGCCAGTACTAGCTCCACATCAAAGCTCCCTTTTCCCTATACCCTTCAATACTTTCCTTCTCCAAGGGGGAAGAATTGAGTCGCAGCCCCTTTGGGGCGCTAACTTTGTCGGGGCACTACTTTTAGTGTCCCTGCGGCCAAATTTCACCGGTAACGCCCCAAGAGAGACGCGGCGAGCTACTGGAAGCGCCCCGCCTCCCTCTTGGGGCCCTTCTTAAAGGGGAGGGGCCTAGCGCAGCGCGACCCGGGGCCCAGCTGAGCCACCAGGGATCGGAGTGCCGGCAAAAGAGCCCGGCACTCAAGAGAATTGCCGGGCTCACGGAGCGCAGCCGGCACTCCGCGGAGGGGGCTTCAGAGGAGGCCGGGGACGGCAGAGGGGGCAGGTGCAGGCAGGCGGCCAGCAACAAAAATGGTCGCCCGGCACCTCCCCTTTAATTTGTGCCGCTCCGGCCGCAGGTAGGCCCCCCTGACCCTGTTGGACATAGCGTCCGGCGGTAAGTCGGGGGGCGCTACCGAAGATCGCAGACGGGGTGCTGCGCACAGCGCAGCGCCACGGGACGCTAACGGTTACCGCCACCGCTAACCTCCCGCTGAATTTCGTGGGAAGCGTTGGTGCCGCCACGCCCGGGCGCTAGTTGCTTTGCTTTGCGCAAATTTTTCGGCCCAAGTGTTTATTCCGTGCTTTACAGTGTGGCTGACTCAACTTCAATAACTACTTATAGAATCACACAACACAGGAAAGAGGCCATTCGGCCCATCGTGCCTGAGTCGGTTCTTTGAGAGAGTTGTCCAATTTTCCCCATCGCCCTGTAAATATTTCCTTTGTAAGTATTTATCCAAATCCCTTTTGAAAGTTATTATTGAATCTGCTTCCACCGCCCTTTCTGGCAATGCATTCCAGATCACAGCAACTCGCAGCGTAAAAATCTAACCTGTTTTTTTTGTCAATTATTTTAAATCTGTGACGAGAATGAGGAACTTAAAGAAATTATTATTAGTAAAAAACAGTACTAGCAAAATTAATGGGACTAAAAGTCGACAAATCCCATAGGACCGGATGACCTACAGGAAACTTTCGATTTACCGGCACCTAAATAACCAGAAATCTCGGTTAACCGGCAGAATTCAGGAGTAGGTTCAGGTAACTTTTATTACTTTTTTTACTCCATTTGTTGCTGTGCAAGGGTGTGGCTGCAGCTGTTGCTAAGCTACAGAGATACTTGGAACTTGTGGCCATTGTTCTGAAGCTGTTGCTAAGCAACTGGGTTTGTTGCTTAATACGGAGCTCTCAGCTCCATATCTTTTACTATAGCGTTCGGTTATCCAGAATTTTTGATGAACCGGCACCACGTCGGTCCCGTCCGTGCCGGATAAAAAAAAGTTCCCCGTACATCCTAGGGTTTTGAAAGAAGTGGCCATTGGAATAGTGGATGCATTGGTTGTCACCTTCCAAAATTCTGTAGATTCTGGAACGGTTCCTGCAGATTGGAGGATAGCAAATGTAACCTCGCTATTTAAGAAAGGAGGGAGAGAGAAAACGGGGAACTACAGACCTGTTAGCCTCACATCAGTAGTTGGGAAAATGCTGGAATCTATTATAAAGGATGCAATAACTGGGCACTTAGAAACTAATAGTAAGATTGGGCAGAGTTAACATGGATTTATGAAAGGGAAATCCTGTTTGACAAACCTATTGGAGTTCTTTGAGGATGTAACTAGTGGAGTAGACAAAGGGGAACTGGTAGATGTGGTGTATTTGGATTTTCAGAAGGCCTTCGATAAGGTCCCACACAAGAGGTTGGTGAACAAAATTAGGGCACATGGAATTGGGGGTAATATAGTAGCATGGATTGAGAATTGGTTAACAGACAGAAAACAAAGAGTAGGGATAAACGGGTCTTTTTCAGGATGGCAGGCTGTGACTGGTGGGGTACCGTAAGAATCGGTGCTTGGGCCCCAGCTATTCACAATCTATATCAATGATTTGGATGAGGGGACTAAATGTAACATTTCCAAATTTGCTAAAGATACAAAGCTAGGTGGCAGTGTCAGTTGCGAAGAGGATGTGAAGAGGCTTCAAGGGGATCTCGACAGGCTCAGTGAGTGGGCGAGAACATGGCAGATGGAATATAATGTGGATAAATGTGAAGTTATCCACTTTGATAGAAAAAACAGAAAGGCAGAGTATTTCCTAAATGGTGAAAGATTGGGTAATGTAGATCCTTGTACATGAGTCACTGAAAGTGAATGTGCAGGTGCAGCAAGCCATTAGGAAGGCAAATGGTATGCTGGCCTTCATTACAAGAGGATTTGAGAACAGGAGTAAAGAAGTCTTACTCCAATTATATAGGGCCTTGGTGAGACCACACCCGGAGTACTGTGTACAATTTTGGTCTCCTTACCTAAGGAAGGATATACTTGCCATATAGGGAGTGTAACGAAGGTTCACGAGATTGATTCCTGGGATGGCGGGACTGTCGTATGAGAAGAGATTGAGTAAACTAGGCCTGTATTCTCTTGAATTCAGAAGAATGAGAGGGGATCTCATTGAAGCATACAAAATTATTAAAGGGCTTGATAGGATGGATGCTGGGAGAATGTTTCCCTTAGCTGGGGAGTCTAGAACCAGGGGCCACAGCCTCAGGATAAAGGGTAGGCCATTCAAGACTGAGATGAGAAGAAATTTCTTCACACAGAGGGTGGTGAATCTTTGGAATTCTCTACCCCAGAGGGCTGTGGAGGCTCAGTCATTGGGTATATTCAAAACAGAAGTCGATAGATTTCTGACTAGTAAGGGCATCAAGGGATATGGCGATAGTGCCGGTGAATGGAGTTGAGGCAGAAGATCAACCATGATCTCATTGAATGGCGGAGCAGGCTCGAAAGGTCGAATGGCCTACTCCTGCTCCTATTTCTTATGTTCTTATGTGCCCTCCTGCCAATGAAAATATCTACTCTATTGAAAACCCCTCACTTGTGGTGATATATTCCATATTCTAATGCATGGAAACATTTCTTCTAATGTCTCCTTTATGTTTCTAGTACAAATCCTGAGTTTATGTCCTCTTGTTACTGATTCCCTGGCCAGGACATACCCTCACAAATCTTTCAAAAAAATTTGAATCCCATTTTCCCCTGTGCTTAGCAGAGGCTGGATTTTCTCAATGAGAAGCTTTTGGAGGCAGGACTGCTGCTTGCCGGCTTTCAATCCCGCCTCCATCAGCTTCTGGCCAACCAGCGGGATATTCCCCTGATTGACCTTGTTAAGCCTGTCCAGCGGGCTCAGCAGGCCAATTAGGGAGAAGTCACTGACAGGGCACATCAACGAAAGAAGAAATGTAATCGTTTGACAGCTCTGTGAAGCTGTCAAACGCTGACATTCTGTGTACAGGAAACTTTGAGTTATCCGGAGCCGGAGGCGAACCATCCGGCAAGCTCAAGCCACTGGCAAAAATCGGGAGCCGTTTTTTATTCTTTTCGTTTCTTTTCTTTGCTTTTTTTTTCCCAGTCAAGCACTGCAAGGTCTGTAGCTATAGCAACAGCTTCAGCTACAGACGCTTGCAGCTGCAGCCGAGTGTTTAGAAGCTGTTGCTAAGCAACAGTGTTTGTTGTCAGATACGGAGATGAAAATCTCCGTATCTTTCAACATTAACTCTGGAGTGTCCGGCAGTTTTGAGGGAACGGCAGCAGCTCGGTCCCGTCGGTGCCGGATAGCACAAAGTTTCCTGT
Source organism: Somniosus microcephalus (assembly GCF_052327205.1). Classification (NCBI taxonomy): domain Eukaryota; kingdom Metazoa; phylum Chordata; class Chondrichthyes; order Squaliformes; family Somniosidae; genus Somniosus; species Somniosus microcephalus. Next base: position 40,772,642 of record NW_028225182.1, on the reverse strand, counting down.
AGTTTGATGAGCCCTTGTGTTCAGGACTCATCAAACCTTTCAACTTTGCAGAAATCATCTGGCTATTGGTTCGGAGGAACCAACAGTCAGTCTGTGATATCTACAATGGAGATGTCGGGACTCCAGCTCCACAACAGCTGAAGGCTGTAGGCAGAAACAAAGGTAAATGAACATTTTATAACACTTTACACTCACCTTACATACTTACCACTCCACACTTGCACCCATCACTCACCTCTACATCGCACTTTCAGACCTCTCCGACCGCCGCAGACCTCCTTCTCGTCTCCTACACCCTGGTGGGGTTCCCTGAGGCCAGGAAGCCTGCACATCGAAACGAAAAATTGGGATAATCCTATTTTCTGCCTGTTAACAGGCAGTTAATAGGCTTTAATCCCTTTCCCGCCTCGAGGAGACGGGACCCAGGGCAGGACGTCTTCCCACCTCCTGGCAAGAGGGCACGGAGGTGGGATGGGGGCGGGCTTGCCACCCACCCCCAAATTCTGCAACTTTACTGGCAGTCCCGCCTCCACACCCGCCTCCTCGGGGCTGACAAAATCCAGCCCCAGGCCTCAGCTGGAGCAGCCGGTCATTAGCCTGGGTTAGGGAGGAGGAAAACAGCCACAGTTCCTGCTTCTATCTTCAACCAGTGACAACTTGTTTGTGTGGCCATCAGGCAAGGGCAGGATCGGTTTGACTGTGATGCCCCTTGCAGTTGAATAGCCTCTCAAACACCCGCCATCTAGGCGCACACCTGAGGAGTGGCTACTTGGGCGGTGTACTGGAGGGCTAGCTGCATCTATGCAATCATACTCTTTCCAGGGAGTTGGTTGGGGGCGGGGGGGGGTGGGGGGGGGGGGTGGTGGTGGGTGGAGCGCGAGGAGAGAAAATTAAAAAAAATAAGGAGTGTTTAATTTAAATCTTTTGGATTTAATAACAGAACTCAAAAAATGAGCCTTTAAGCGATGAGAGAAAAGTAACATGCTTGTAAGAGAAATTGCAATAGAATTACATAGAATGTACAGCACAGAAACAGGCCATTCGGCCCAACTGGTCTATGCCAGTGTTTATGTTGCACACAAGCTTAGAGCAGAGAGGTTTGATAGAGGTGTTTAAAACCATGAAGGATTTAGGTAGAGTAAAGAAAGAGAACCTGTTTCCAATGGCTGAAGGGTCGATCACCAGAGGGCACAGATTTAAGGTGATTGGCAAAAGAACCAGAGGCGACATGAGGAAAAACTTTTTTACCCAACGAGTGGTGAGGATTTGGAATGCACTGCCTGATAGGGTGGTGGAGGCAGATTCAATGGTAGCCTTCAAAAGGGAATTGGATAAATACTTGAAGGAGAAAAAAATTGCAGGGATATGGGGAAAGAGCGGGGGAGTGGGACTAACTGGATTGCTCTTCGAGAGAGAGCCGGCGCAGACTCGATGGGCCAAATGGCCTCCTTCTGTGCTGTACTGTTCTATGATTCTATTCTATGATTCAAGCCTCCTCCCACCCTACTTCATCTCACCCTATCAGCATATCCTTCTATTCAAAAAAAAGTACTGTTGCAGAAACAGAATTCAGCCTCGATAAACATTACCAATCGAAACACAGCCGTTGCTATAAGAAGATAATAAAAAGGGTGGTTCTAAGATCACTGGAAAACTCAGGTATTCTCAAGACGCACTTACCAACCTACTTGTGGGTCATTGGGGTGCATTTTTGTCTTCACCGACTGGGTGGCAATCTGACGGAGTGGATTTCCCAGTGTTATAGAACTCGCACGATTTTCATTTCATTTGATTTAAACGGAACAAAATTCAGGTGGGTTCTATAACGAGCGGGCGATCTACTCCACCAGATTACCGCCCAGACCAAAATCTACACCAATACGCCACATTGAAAATAGCTTCACCTGCACCAATGCTCAATAAAATGGCCGCTGCCTCTTTCAAAATGGCTGCTCGGGCCTGTCTAGAATTATTGAAAACAATTGTGTCGCCGGCTGCCCCTTTTTTGAGAACTGATTGGTCCATGAAAGCCATGCAGCATTATGGTGAGCAGGGACCTTAAAAGTGATAAAAGAAGTGAAAGAGCTGTGCTGGAGTAGATATGGCCAGGCTGGCACTGGGAATTCAAGTGACAGCTCCTTAAATTATAGGCTGTACCGGGGGCTTAATAGCAATATCAAACTATTTACGTGAGATTCTCCTAAATTATGACAGAAAATTACTTATCATTTGACCTCACTGTCAATTCTTGTAAAGGTAAATGTTGGCAGTGAAACACCACTTCTAGAGCACTCTCAGCCGTTGTGCGCACTGTCTCTTTGCACCCCTACGGCGCAGTGTGGGAGAAGTGAGGAGTAGGGCGACCTCGCAGGAAGAGCAAGTCACCTCACAGCAGGAGGTACCGGCTCAGACCGGGATATAGGTGGGGAATGCGGGGAGCAGGGGTGGTGCCTCACATCATGAGATGTGGGGAGTGCAACAACCCGCCCCCCGCCCCCCCCAGTGGGAGACGTTAAGAAACCGAGGCTGCCTCCCAAGTGTACAAGTGGACAACATCACTGTATCTGTCAATCATTTGCCCCCTTTCATCCCCCAATCAGAACTATGGGCTGAATTTTAATGGAGAAGGTGGGTTGGGGGTGGGGAGGGGTAACGAAGTGGTTGGGAATCCCGGGAGAACTGCTTCCCCACAGGCCCTGCCGAATTTTTCCCACCCGCAGCCAGCCAGGTTGAGAGGCTGGCTAGCTGCGGGCGGGTAGGCCTGTGGCACTAGGCCGCAGAGAGGAGGGTGGGATCGCATGGGGGTCGGAGGAGTATGGGGAGGGCCGAAGGAGCAGGGGGTGGGGTGGGGGGGCGGTCGGGACCGATCGAGGGCTGGAGGAGCTTGGGTTTCGGGACCGATTGGGGGTCGTAGCGGCTGATCGGAGGGCCGGAGGACAAGTGAGCATCGGAGGGCCGGGAGCATGGGGTTCAGGGGACCGGATGAGCATGGTGGTGGGGAGGCTTCGTGGGGTGGGGGTGGGTCCTCCGATCGTGGGGGTGGGTTAGGCAGGGATGCTGAATCAAGGAGGTAAGTGTAAAGGCACTTGCAACAACAACAACAACTTGTATTTATATAGCACCTTTAACGTAGTAAAACGTCCCAAGGCGCTTCACAGGAATATTTTAAGACAAAAAATTTGACACCGAGCCACATAAGGAGAAATTAGGGCAGGTGACCAAAAGCTTGGTCAAAAATGTAGGTTTTAAGAAGCGTCTTAAAGGAGGAAAGAGAGGTAAATAGGCGGAGAGGTTTAGGGAGGGAATTCCAGAGCTTAGGGCCCAGGCAACAGAAGGCACGGCCACCAATGGTGGAGCGATTATAATCAGGGATGCTCAAGAGGGCAGAATTAGAGGAGCGCAGATATCTCGGGGGGTTGTGGGGCTGGAGGAGATTACAGAGATAGGGAGGGGCGAGGCCATGGAGGGATTTGAAAACAGGGATGAGAATTTTGAAATCGAGGCGCTGCTTATCCGGGAGCCAATGTAGGTCAGCGAGCACAGGGGGTGATGGGCGAACGGGACTCGGTGCGAGTTAGGACACGGGCAGCCGAGTTTTGGATGACTTCAAGTTTACGTAGGGTGGGATGTGGGAGGCCAGCCAGGAGTGCGTTGGAATAGTCAAGTCTAGAGGTAACAAAGGGGCGGCTTACCTCCCGAAATTCAGCAGTCCTTGCCTTACTTTAGCTGGCAGATTTCACGGGGCCTGCAAAACCCGACCAGCTACAGTTAAATTTTAAATGGTTGCTATATCTGAGGCACGGCAGCCTCATTATAATATTTAAATGAGCGACCCGCCTCCTGGGAGCGGGTTGGCTGCCACCCCGCCTCCGTTAAAACCGGAAGTGGGCGGGTTAGAGGTGGATTGGGGTCAGGATTCAACACTTGAACTTCCCACCCGACCCCAACCCACCTGTTTTTCTGGTTTAAAATCCCCCCCCGCTGCCATTGCAGAAGCTGCCCTGTTACTTTGATCCACCTGTCAATTAAGATGTTGTGCAAAAATAAAAATTCAAATCTTAACGCAGCTGGGTCAAGATTGAGCCGAACGTGAAGTAGACCAGTTTGACGATTACAAAATAATGCCAAATGGCAGTATTATTTTCTGCTTATGGTTTCTTTTAAGCGCTGAACCTATTATAATGGGGTTCTCAGTGATAGGAACACAGGATGGCAAATTTGCCAAAAATATTCAGCGGGTTTATATTTGCCTCGTTCACGTTATTACATCCCCTCAACGCTGCACCCCACGTTATTACATCCCCCTCAATGCTGCACCCCACGTTATTACATCTCCCTCAATGCTGCACCCCACGTTATTACATCCCCTCAACGCTGCACCCCACGTTATTACATCTCCCTCAATGCTGCACCCCATGTTATTACATCCCCTCAATGCTGCACCCCACGTTATTACATCCCCTCAACGCTGCACCCCACGTTATTACATCCCCCTCAACACTGCACCCCACGTTATTACATCCCCCTCAACACTGCACCCCACGTTATTACATCCCCTCAACACTGCACCCCACGTTATTACATCCCCCTCAATGCTGCACCCCATGTTATTACATCCCCCTCAACGCTGCACCCCACGTTATTACATCCCCCTCAACGCTGCACCCCACGTTATTACATCCCCCTCAACGCTGCACCCCATGTTATTACATCCCCTCAATGCGGCACCCCACGTTATTACATCCCCCTCAACGCTGCACCCAACGTTATTACATCCCCCTCAACGCTGCACCCCACGCTATTACATCCCCTCAACACTGCACCCCACGTTATTACATCCCCTCAACGCTGCACCCCATGTTATTACATCCCCTCAAGGCTGCACCCCACGTTATTACATCCCCCTCAATGCTGCACCCCACGTTATTAAATCCCCCTCAATGCTGCACCCCACGTTATTACATCCCCTCAAGGCTGCACCCCACGTTATTACATCCCCCTCAATGCTGCACCCCACGTTATTAAATCCCCCTCAACGCTGCACCCCACGTTATTACATCCCCTCAACGCTGCACCCCATGTTATTACATCCCCTCAACGCTGCACCCCACGTTATTACATCCCCTCAACGCTGCACCCCATGTTATTACATCCCCTCAATGCTACACCCCACGTTATTACATCCCCTCAACGCTGCACCCCACGTTATTACATCCCCTCAACGCTGCACCCCATGTTATTACATCCCCTCAACGCTGCACCCCATGTTATTACATCCCCTCAATGCTACACCCCACGTTATTACATCCCCTCAACGCTGCACCCCATGTTATTACATCCCCTCAACGCTGCACCCCATGTTATTACATCCCCCTCAACGCTGCACCCCATGTTATTACATCCCCTCAACGCTGCACCCCACGTTATTACATCCCCTCAATGCTGCACCCCACGTTATTACATCCCCTCAACGCTGCACCCCACGTTATTACATCCCCTCAATGCTGCAACCCACGTTATTACATCCCCCTCAACGCTGCACCCCATGTTATTACATCCCCTCAATGCTGCACCCCTTGTTATTACATCCCCCTCAATGCTGCACCCCACGTTATTACATCCCCCTCAACGCTGCACCCCACGTTATTACATCCCCTGTAATGCTGCACCCCATGTTATTACATCCCCTCAATGCTGCAACCCACGTTATTACATCCCCCTCAACGCTGCACCCCACGTTATTACATCCCCCTCAACGCTGCACCCCACGTTATTACATCCCCTCAACGCTGCACCCCACATTATTACATCCCCTCAATGCTGCACCCCATGTTATTACATCCCCTCAATGCTGCACCCCACGTTATTACATCCCCCTCAATGCTGCACCCCACGTTATTACATCCCCTCAATGCTGCACCCCATGTTATTACATCCCCCTCAACGCTGCACCCCACGTTATTACATCCCCCTCAACGCTGCACCCCACGTTATTACATCCCCCTCAACGCTGCACCCCACGTTATTACATCCCCTCAATGCTGCACCCCATGTTATTACATCCCCTCAATGCTGCACCCCACGTTATTACATCCCCCTCAACGCTGCACCCCACATTATTACATCCCCCTCAATGCTACACCCCACATTATTACATCCCCCTCAACGCTGCACCCCACGTTATTACATCCCCTCAATGCTGCACACGTTATTACATCCCCCTCAATGCTACACCCCACATTATTACATCCCCCTCAACGCTGCACCCCACGTTATTACATCCCCTCAATGCTGCACCCCACGTTATTACATCCCCCTCAATGCTGCACCCCACGTTATTACATCCCCTCAACGCTGCACCCCACGTTATTACATCCCCCTCAATGCTGCACCCCACGTTATTACATCCCCTCAATGCTGCACCCCACGTTATTACATCCCCTCAACGCTGCACCCCACGTTATTACATCCCCCTCAATGCTGCACCCCACGTTATTACATCCCCCTCAACGCTGCATCCCACGTTATTACATCCCCCTCAACGCTGCACCCCATGTTATTACATCCCCTCAACGCTGCACCCCACGTTATTACATCCCCTTCAATGCTGCACCCCACGTTATTACATCCCCCTCAACGCTGCACCCCATGTTATTACATCCCCCTCAACGCTGCACCCCATGTTATTACATCCCCTCAACGCTGCACCCCACGTTATTACATCCCCTTCAATGCTGCACCCCACGTTATTACATCCCCCTCAACGCTGCACCCCACGTTATTACATCCCCTCAACGCTGCACCCCACGTTATTACATCCCCTTCAATGCTGCACCCCACGTTATTACATCCCCTTCAATGCTGCACCCCACGTTATTACATCCCCCTCAACACTGCACCCCACGTTATTACATCCCCTCAATGCTGCACCCCACGTTATTACATCCCCCTCAACGCTGCACCCCACGTTATTACATCCCCTCAATGCTGCACCCCACGTTATTACATCCCCTTCAATGCTGCACCCCACGTTATTACATCCCCTTCAATGCTGCACCCCACGTTATTACATCCCCTCAATGCTGCACCCCACGTTATTACATCCCCTCAACACTGCACCCCACGTTATTACATCCCCTCAATGCTGCACCCCACGTTATTACATCCCCCTCAACGCTGCACCCCACGTTATTACATCCCCTCAATGCTGCACCCCACGTTATTACATCCCCTTCAATGCTGCACCCCACGTTATTACATCCCCTTCAATGCTGCACCCCACGTTATTACATCCCCCTCAACGCTGCACCCCACGTTATTACATCCCCTCAATGCTGCACCCGTTATTACATCCCCTCAACACTGCACCCCACGTTATTACATCCCCTCAATGCTGCACCCCACGTTATTACATCCCCCTCAACGCTGCACCCCACGTTATTACATCCCCTCAATGCTGCACCCCACGTTATTACATCCCCTTCAATGCTGCACCCCACGTTATTACATCCCCTTCAATGCTGCACCCCACGTTATTACATCCCCCTCAACGCTGCACCCCACGTTATTACATCCCCTTCAATGCTGCACCCCACGTTATTACATCCCCTCAATGCTGCACCCCACGTTATTACATCCCCTTCAATGCTGCACCCCACGTTATTACACCCCCTCAACGCTGCACCCCACGTTATTACATCCCCTCAATGCTGCACCCGTTATTACACCCCCTCAACGCTGCACCCCACGTTATTACACCCCCTCAATGCTGCACCCCACGTTATTACATCCCCCTCAATGCTACACCCCACGTTATTACATCCCCCTCAACGCTGCACCTCAGCTGCAGCCCACACAACGTGTAACTTCCACTTAGCTGACCTTTCCGATTGTCGCCGGTGCTGTTCTTTTTCACCGTGGGGACTCTAAACTGTTTGGAGTGAGTCAGAAATGCCTTCCTCACAAACTGCACTGGAGATTCCTGTTTCCTTCGTCTCTTTGGGTCAGCACTAATACGATTGACGCCTGCATTTTAAAGGGATAAGTTATCATTAGTCGGTGTAGTTGCTGTTTTAACAACTAGTCGTTCTGAGAATGTGTTGAGGAGGGATTCCACCCCCCCCCCACCTCCCTCCTAAAGATGGTTGGGGGTGAAATTCGACACAAAACTGGCGGTATGGCATCCGGCGCCCGTTATACGACCCCTCCAGTATTCATTGACTTCAATGGGACTGAATATCGGGCGGGATGTACAACTGGTGGCAGATGCGATACCGCCCGGTGGGTCGTTTCTGGGGTTTGGCTCCACCAGGGTGCCCGGCCCTCTGGTAACTCGCCTAAGTGACCTTTCTTCATGGCCGAGCCTGGAGAGTTGTAGGAAAAGGAGTAGTGCTTTCCAGTACTAGATCACCTGGTGGTAGCACCACCACCACCACCACCTCCTGTTATTTCAGGTCTCTGCTCTTATCCACAGTTGTTCCAACGTGATCAACTCCCACATGTCCTTGAGAGGAATTTCACTCACTTGTACAGTTAATGCTTCAGTCTGGCCGGCAGCAACCAGCGTCAAATTAATACCATGTCATTTGTTCCTGGCTCAAACACTACTGGCTCAGCCTGAAGAACTGATCTTTGTGCAAATGAATAGAGCTGCTCCTGGTGTAAGCTCATAACCTCTCGTTCCCCCCAATATAGAGTTGCAGCGGCAGCAGCTGCAATCTTGTATCACCTGGGGCAGTATCACCACCACAAAAGGAAGGAAGTAAGAAAGTACAGCGCCTTTCACTACCTCAGGGCGTTCCCAAGACGCTTTACAGCGAATGAAGTATTTTTGAAGTGCAGTCACTGTTGTAATGGGGGAAAACGCGGCAGTTATTTTGCGCACAGCAAGATCCCACGGCCAGCGCCGTGATAATGACCAGATCATCTGTTTCAGTGTTGTTGGTTGAGAGATAAATATCGGCCCCCAGGACGAACTCCCCCTGCTCTTCTTCGAAGTAGGGCCCGTGGGATCTTTTATGCCCACCTGAGGGGGCAGACGGGGCCTCGGCTTAACGTCTGATCCGAAAGACGGCACCTCTGACAGTGCAGCACTCCCTCAGCACTGGCACTGGGTGTGCCAGCCTAGATTTTGTGCTCAAGTTCCTGGAGTGGGATAATAGACACTGTAAGTCCCACGGGGATGTTCCGGGTTCCTAGGGTGGTTTTGGAGCCTTCCCACCAAACCCCCCCCCCCCCACGTCACCCCTTCTGTCTCATTCTTATAAGACATTTTTTTAATGGTGTTTATTTAATCTGGATCATAAGGGACCAGCACCCATACACCAGCATATCTCTGTGCTTATTCTGCTAAATCAGGCACTCTTTTGTGGGTTCGAGTCCCACTCCAGAGACTTGAGTACAAAAATCCAGGCGGACACTCCCAGTGCAGTGCTGAGGGAGCGCTGCACTGTCGGAGGTGCCGTCTTTCGGATGAGACGTTAAACCGAGGCCCCGTCTGCCCTCTCGGGTGGATGTAAAAGATCCCACGGCCACTATTTAGAAGAAGAGCAGGGGGGAGTTCTCCCCGGTGTCCTGGAGCCAATTTTTATCCCTCAATCACTAAAACAGGTTATCCGGTCATTATCACATTGCTGTTTGTGGGAGCTTGCTGTGTGCAAATTGGCTGCCGCGTTTCCTACATTACAACAGTGACTACACTTCAAAAAAGTACTTCAGTGGCAGGTGGGAACGCCCCGAGGTTGTGAAAGGCGCGATATAAATGCAAGTCTTCCTTTTCTTTGCTTTTTTCTGGCCGCAATAAAAGAGCTGGATTTATCAGTGTAAATGAAGGGCAGCTGTTTCCACGGATGCCAGTCTCCTGTAATCCAAACTAAAGACTCACCAATGCAAGGGTGCTTCTACAACTCTCCTGAATTCCCCTGAATCAGTACTTCCTGATTTATCTCGCCTTCCACTCTTTTCAGCCCCGGTTGTGTCCCACACGAGCGGCCTTTCTCAGCATATGTACAAAAGAAAATACTGTACCTCCCTTTTTCCTTTCTTGCTTTCGGCTGGTGGGTTTTAGCCGTAATAGGCACCTTCTCTGCACTGTCCTATAAGCAAGCATATATTGTACTTTTGTAAACAAAGGGGAGTTGAAATTACAAAGCATAAAGCAGCATGCATTTGTTAAGCATCAATGCGTGACGTTCCTTGTTATAGCTTGCCTTAATTATATCTCGAGAGAGTTAGGCCACAGCTAGAGCACTGCATGCAGTTCTGGTCACCACATTACAGAAAAGATGTGATCGCACCAGAGAGGGTGCAGAGGCAATTTACGAGGATGTTGCCGGGACTGGAGAATTTTAGCTATGAGGAAGGATTGGATAGGCTGGGGTTGTTTTCTTTGGAACAGAGGAGGCTGAGGGGAGATTTAATTGAGGTGTATACAATTATGAGGGGCCTAGATAAAGTGGATAGAGAGTGGAAGCACCCATTTCCCTTAGCAGAGAGGTCAATAACCAGGGGGCACAGATTTAAAGTAAGTGGTAAGAGGATTAGCGGGGAGATGAGGAGAAATATTTTCACCCAGAGGGTGATGGGGATCTGGAACTCACTGACTGAAAGGGTGGTAGAGGCAGAAGCTCTCAACACATTTAAAAAGTACTTGGATATGCGCTTGAAGTGCCGTAACCTGCAGGGCTACGGACCAAGAGCTGCAAAGTGGGATTAGGCTAGATGGCTCTTTTTCGGCCGGCACAGACACAATGGGCCGAATGGCCTCCTTCTGTGCCGTAAATTTCTACAAGAACAGCAGCAATAGGCACATTTGGGAATCATCAGATGAACTCTCACATGTTCCCACAATTGAGAATCCCCACATGCTTCTCTGGATAAGCTAATTACTGGCTTATCCCTTGAAGGGCTGAGCTACACAGAACAGAAATATCCCAGGGTCGATCTGAGTTCTGTGTTGAGTTAGCTGGTGGTTGGGGTGGGGGGCAGTCGAGCCTCAGGAACCTTGCGTTAGGCTGGGGAAAATCATTCAGGATTCCCTGTTTCTGATCGCCATCCTTCAACCTCTGCTGAAAGGGTGAGAGCGGGCAGACGTACACTATCCTAGTAAACTAGCTATTAAAGGAACACTTTTCAAAAAGGAATTAAGTAGATATTAATTTTATCACATGCAAATTTGATTCCGGAGACAGGTTTTTCTCTTACGTAATATTTACTTTTTTTTTTCCCTTCCAGTTTTAAATCACCTTGTTGTACAACTGCTGGCTTATGCCGGAATAGAGTTCCACAGGCACTGGACTCCCTCCAATGCCTCACCCAACTGCACATTCTTCGTGTGTAAGCTAAGACAGCGGGTGCTGGCATACTGCTGAACTGTAAAGCCCAACGCTGTCCTCACCCGACATCCATGCACAGGCACTTTCAGCAGAGGTTGCTGCCTAGCAATCGGGAGTGGGAACCAATGTTTCCCCTCAATTTTTTTTAAAATTCCCGCGCGGCCCCTTTAAACGGGCTGCGCAGGCCACTCAAAATTCCACGCGTGCGCGGTTTTTCTATTTAAAAGCCGGCTGCGCAGGGCCCCCCGCAGCTCAAAGAGAACATTGGTGGGAACTCTACCTAATTTTACCCCTCCGCTCCCAGCCCGAAGGCGCTGATGCAAATTGGAACCGCCCTGCCTGAGATCATCTAACTCAGCACAGACCAGGGATTAAACCTGGGATTTTAAGGTATGACTAGCTCAGTGCTGCACCAGGCAACTCCTTGACCCATTAGGCCATTGGGAGGACATAACAATGGTCACTGCACTCCAAACGTACTTCACTGTCTGAACATAGAATTACATCGAACGTACAGCACAGAAACAGGCCATTCGGCCCAACTGGTCCGTGGCGGTGTTTATGCTCCACACGAGCCTCCTCCCACCCCTCTTAATCTCACCCTATCAACATATCCTTCTATTCCTTTCTACCTCGTGTGTTTAAAGGCATCTATGCTATTCGCCTCAACTACTCTAACAGTCTCACCACTCTCTGGGTAAAGCGGTTTCTCCTGAATTCCCTATTGGATTTATTAGTGACTATCTTATATTGATGGCCTCTAGTTCTGGTCTCCCCCACACGTGGAAACATCTTCTCTACGTCGACCCTATCGAACCCCTTTATAATTCTAAAGATCTCTATCAGGTTGCCCCTCAGCCTCCTCTTTTCTAGAGAAAAGAGCCCCAGCCTGTTCAGCCTTCCCTGATAGTTATAACCTCTCAGTTCTAGTATCACTCTTGTAAATCTTGTTTGCACCTTCGCCAGAGCCTCGAGATCATTCTTGATTAAATAAGGGCGGATGTGAACACGGCAATTAAATTCTCCGTTACAATTGAGACATCACCATCGCTGGGTGTCCAAGGCCCCGCCCCCCCTCATGTCGGGTAGCCTTGTGGTTGCAGTCCCGAGTTAGCAATTCAATTGAGTTATTGAGTTCAAATCCCACCACGGCCAATTTGGAAACTGAAGTCAATCTAAATCTGTTAAATTTGCAGGAGACAAAATTGATCAAGAAAAAGGTTGTTTTGATTTTGTGGCAAATTATCAGTAATTAAATAAAACAAACAGAAAATTCTGCAAACAGGTCAGGCAGCATCTTTGAGACATTTCGACAATGTGGGAGGGTGCTAAGTATTTTTTAAAAACTTGTGGTACTGTCCTCACAAAGGTTAAGCCCACGGCATTATCATCGCACTGTGGCGGAGCCACTGAATGACTCTGGGCAACTGTTTATAATTCCCTTTAACGATGTCTAACACCAGCCTAAGCCTGTACCATTGTGTTAGACATTACTTTGCTTTGTATATAGTATTTGTATGCACGAGGCGTGGCACCTTTAAGAGCGTGGGAAAACGCGATGACGTCACGTCGCAAACCATGTGACTGCCCGGGCAGTCCTCGTGGAATCTCCATCTTGTTAAGACCTGTTTTCGTGGTTCTCCTGTATCGATCTCATCAAACTGTTTGAACTCGTTTAGTTTTACATTAAAGACCTGTTTGATTGATCTCCTGAGTCGGCCTCAGTTATTAGTTAGGAATTCGTCAATTCCTACAGCACGTCAAATGCGTGCAGCAACCTGGTAATCGGTGTCCATACTGACACTTAAGGGGGAAATCATAGCTCCCAGGCACGAAGGCGGCGGGACATGTGGGCTGCACTGGGAGGCCGAACCCATTTTCAACGGCCGGGCCTTATTAGCATCCTGCTGGCCAGCTGCCCGCCTGAAACGGCCATCCAGGGGCAGGCCTGGAGGCCGCCAGTCAGGCGAGTCCTGCGGGAGGGAATGAAGGTTCGGGAGGGTTTTGTGGTTGGGAAGGGGCGGGTGTGGCGGGGGGAAGAAGAGAGCCCAGGGCCCAAACTTTCTTTGTAAAGCCCGGAGAAGTAGGCCGTTTAAATTGCATTGAGGCCCTATTGAAGTGATTCCTGATTCGCATATATTTATGAGACTTCCGCGTGAGTCCTCAACCGCCGAGAAAACCGCGCTGCTAAAATAGCCATCGGGTGGAAAATAAGCGCTAAGTGTACCGCTTCGATCTTAACTCTCGGTCCACCCCAGGCAGAGGCAGTTAAAATTCCCCCTTTTATGTCATTGCAAAAAAACAGACCGAAGACTGAACAATCTCATCCCCAAAAAGTGCATGAAAAGTAAAATATCAGGGAATTATTACAAGGGTTGTTATGGATTGCGCAAGCTGCCAGCTGAAATCCTTGATTAGATTGCGATCTGTAACTGATTTCTGGGTATTAATTACTCTGCATGTAAGCCATCTGAATCCCGGTTACAGCTTCAAAGTCTTTTGCCAGGTATCCAACTATTTATTTTGTATATTATCCATCCTAATTCCATGATTAGATTACAGCATGTAGCTCATTTCCAGGTATCCAATATTATTCAATAGATAATCCATCTGAATCCTCAATTAAATGAGACTATCGTGCCTGTCGGTCGCTCCCTGGTCATCACTTTACCCTCTGTAATGCAAGAATTGCTGAAACACGAATGCAGTCTTACAACAAGGGTGCATCTCTGTGATGCCCCATCAGGGCGAGTCCTTGAGTTCAGCTACACTGCCTCCGTTCCACTGGCGGATGTGCCTGGGAATAGTTTCATGTTTACCTATGTGTTTACAATGCTTTCCTGGCCAGCTTCCCACCTACCACCCTCTGTAAACTTCAGCTCCTCCAACACTCGGCTGCCCCGCATTCTAACTCGCACCAAGTCCCGGTCACTTATCACCTCCCTGTGCTCGCTGACCTAAACTGACTCCCGGTCCGGCACTGCCTCAATTTTTAAAATTCTCATCCTCGTGTTCAAATCCCTCCATGGCCTCGCCCCCCTCCCTATCTCTGTAACCTCTCCAGCCCTACAACCCTCCGAGATCTCTGCGCTCTTCCAATTCTGGCCTCCTGCGCATCCCCCGATTTTAACCGCCCCGCCATTGGTGTCCGTGCCTTCAGCTGCCTGGGCCCCAAGCTCTGGAATGCCCTCCCTAAACCTCTCCATCTTTCCATCTCTCTCTCCTCCTTTAAGACACTCCTTAAAACCTACCTCTTTGATCAAGCTTTTGGTCACCTGTCCTAATGTCTCTTTATGTGGTTCGGTGTCAAATTTTGTCTGATAATCGCTCTTGCGAAGCGCCTTGGGATGTTTTACTACATTGAAGGTGCTGTATAAATACAAGTTGTTGTTGTTGTATTCAGCCATGTGCGGCATCCCAATCACAGCCCATCGTAACATTCACAAGCATGCACTTTCCAGCAAGGATCAATGAAGCATGACCAAGGGTGAAATTTCTCGCTTTTCTTCCCCTTCCGAGCCCAGAGATGCCGCGATCTAACTGTAGTGGTCTTACAGCCGCCTCGCATCAGATCAGGTAACTTGACGCGGACTAGGGACTTTCTTGGTCTGGGCATTTTGCTGAGACCTACCTCACTCCAATAATCCTCATCCTTCCTGGCCTTGGGCCTTGTTGCGTCCTTGACACTGCTGGGAGTTTCTGTGGAGCAAAGGTAATGGCTTTAACGCTGATGATTCTGTACATTGTGGCTGTGCGGCCACGTTCACTTGATGTGCATGGTCAGTGTGTTTTCTCATTGTTTAGTCTCAGTTTCTAAGCTGACAGCCAGTCATAGGATTGCAGGATAGCCAACCAGGAAATAGGACGACCGCGTCCTTTTCTGGTCACCACGACACAGGAAGACATTCCAGCATTGGGAGTCAGTGCAGAGAAGAGGCACGAGGTTGATCCCCAGTGTCTGTGTTATGAAGAAAGACTGAACAGACTCGGGCTATTCAGCCGGGAAAGGGCTCGGGGGTGATTTTGTCAATGGGGGCGCATTGGAGGCGGGACTCCCACTTGTCGGGTTTCAGTCCCGCCTCCATCGACTTCTGGCCAACCCACGCTATTTTCCCTTGATTGACCTTGTTAAGCCCACTCAGTGGGTTTAGCAGGCCAATTATGGGGAAGCCGGTTACAGAGAACGTCAGCGTATGACGTTTCATCTGTTAAAAAATTTTGACAGATGAATTGTCATCGTTTGACAGCTCTGTGAAGCTGTCAAACAGTGACATTCTCTGCAGTTTGATGAGTTCTTGCATTCAAGACCTCATCAAACCTCTTTGTTTTACAGAAATGAGATGGTTGTTGCATCTGAGAATGCAACGGCCATCTCTCATCTGCAACACGGAGGTCCGAGACTCTCCGCATACAAACCGACTGAAGCCTGCAGGAAGAAACAAAGGTAAGTACAGGAAACTTTCGTTTATCCGGAGGTTAAATGTCCGGAAAGCTCTATCGACCGGCAAAATTCAGGAGTCGGTTCAGATAATTTTTTTTCTTTTCGTTGCTTCTTGTCTCCAGTCCTAGCTCTGCAAGCATCTCTGTAGCTAAGCAACAGCTTCAGCTAGACGCTTGCAAGCTGCGCCGACTGTTTTGAAGCAAGCAACAGGGTTTGTTGCTTCACATGGAGCTCTGAGCTCCGTATGTTTTAACATTAGCGCTGGTTTCTACGGCAGTTTTGATCTAACGGCACCAGCTCGGTCCCGTCGGTGCCGGATACCAGAAAGTTTCATGTACACTTTTAAAAACACTTTGCACTTACCTCAGATACTCACCTCTACACTCTTGCACCCATCACTTACCTTCACACCACACTTTTGCACCTCCCCCCCGACCCCCGCAAACCCAGTACTCGCCTCGCTGAGCTGGCGTGTTTTGGAGCCTTCGGGAAGCCCGCACTTGTGAGGGCAAAAAGGGGAATAATCCTATTTTCTGCCCGTTAACTACCTGTTAACAGGCAGTTAATAGGCTTTAATCCCTTCCCGCCTCCAAGGAGACGGGACCCGGCGCGGGACGGCTACCCGCCTCCTACGAAGATGCCATGGAGGTGGGTTGGGGACCCGCCCCCAAATTCTGCCATTTTCCCGGCAGTCCCACCTCCATAGGGCTGGCAAAATCGCCCCCCGAGGTGTCTGAGAGGTGATCTCATAGAGGGACATGATAAAATAGTTAAGGAAATACATAAAGTTAATCCTGAATAATACTAAATTAATATGCTGGAGTAGGATAATGGGACACAGGTTAAAACTCGTAAAAGGCAAATTCAGGACTGATATCTGATACTTCGTCACACAGAGAGTGATCGACACATGGCATGGACTTCTGTGCATTTAGTGGAGCAAAAACCCTGGAGTAATTTAAGAACTAACTGGATGCAGCAATGGCAGAACCTCAGGGTAATTTTAGATAGATAAGCCAAGGTATGCTCATCGGCCTTCCTCATCTGTAAATATCTTGCGATCCCGTGAATTCTGCTCAGTGAATCTGGCTGAACACTGTCTGCCCTATGCACAGCTGAAACAAGTGTTCTGTAAATGGAGTTATATTTCATGTGCAGCTTACAGTAACACAAAACAAAAGCCGGTGACGTTTGGGGTAAAAATTCTTCTGACCTGATCCGTTGTTTGATGCAGCATTTTAAACACCATTGCTAGAAATAGTGACTGGAGACACCCTCAGTGTCACTGTACATTGCATGCAGTGGAATTTGTACCCCATTGTGGTACAGGTGGGCATAAATTGGACCTCCTTACACGATTTATATTCCTAAAACATAGAAACACAGAAGATAGGAGCAGGAGTAGGCCATTCGACCCCTCGAGCCTGCTCCGCCATTTAATGCGATCATGGCTGATCATCCAAACTCAGTACCCTGTCCCTGCCTTCTCCCCATATCTCTTGATCCCTTTAGCCTTAAGAAATATATCTAACTCCTTCTTGAATATATTTAATGAACTGGCCTCAACTGCCTTCTGTGGTAGAGAATGCCACAGGTTCACCACTCTCTGGGTGAAGAAATTCCTCCTCATCTCTGTCCTAAATGGCTTACCCCTTATCCTTAGACTGTGACCCCTGGTTCTGGACTCCCCCGCCATCGGGAACATCCTTCCTGCATCTAGTCTGTCTAGTCCTGTTAGAATTTTATAAGTTTCAATGAGATCCCCTCTCATTTTTCTAAACTCCAGCGAGTATAAGCCCAATCGACCCAATCTCTCCTCATACATCATTCCTGCCATCCCAGGTATCAGCCTGGTGAATCTTCGCTGCACTCCCTCCATGGCAAGAACATCCTTCCTCAGATAAGGCGACCAAAACTGCACACAATACTCAAGGTGTGGTCTCACCAAGGCCCTGTACAACTGCAGCAAGACATCCTTGTTCCTGTACTCAAACCCTCTCGCTACGAAGGCCAACATACCATTTGCCTTCTTAACCGCCTGCTGCACCTGCATGCTTACCTTCAGCGACTGGTGCACAAGGACACCCAGGTCTCGTTGCACTTCCCCTTCTCCCAATCTATTGCCATTCAGATAATAATCTGCCTTCCTGTTTTTGCCACCAAAGTGGATAACCTCGCATTTATCCACATTATACTGCATCTGCCATACATCTGCCCGGGTGCAACGAGGCCCAATTTCGGGGACCAACATCCAAGGACTTTGGGTGGAATTATTTTTTCGGCGTCTCTAGTGGGCCGCCTAGAACAGGCGGTAGGCCCCTTATGTCTGTAAATGAGGGGCCCAACGGCTGTTTTAGGACCCTCTTGGGAAATTGGTGCCCCAAGGAGTAATGTTCTCGTTTAGCTGCACGGCTGTGTCTGAGGCTCCCGCGCAGGCCGCTTGCCGGTTTCTCAATGGAATAACCGTGCATGCGCGGAGGTTTGAATGGACCGCACCCCCCCACCCCCCCCCCCCAAAAAAAATTAGAGGGAACATTGCTCAGGAGTAGAGCAGGCCGCCAGTCCGGCTCGGATCAGCTTCACCTGGTGTGGATGTGGCTTAAGTACCGGCCGCCACTGAAAGGGTGAGTTTTAAGTCATTTTCTTTTAAAGTTGCTGTGGCTCTGCGGCGCTCCTGCTGGACACAATCGCACCCCACCCCCCCGCCACTATCCTCCCCCACCCCTTCCCAGCACTCACCCAAGACTGTTGCCGGTGAAGCAGGTGGCCTGAAATTGGTTCATGCAGAAGGCCCAGCTGCCTGTGGAGGTGCGATGGGCGCCGGTATCAGGCCAGGATTTTTTTAGATAAGGCCCGAGGCCCAGTCTCCAGCCGGCCTTCATGCCCAAAAGTGGGCGCCAACAGATTTTGCCAGTGTCTCCGCTATAAGTTGTGTTTGTCTTCTTATGCTGCGTTAAGGTACCTACAATTTACTTTAAAATGGTGCATTTTTCAATAAAATCTATTTGTAAAGAATGCATTTGCCAAAGAAAACAGAATCTTCAAGTTGTTTAAATAAAAAGTATTTACAAAGTACTTGGATATGCACTTGAAGTGCCGTAACCTACAAGGCTACGGACCAAGAGCTGGAAAGTGGGTTTAGGCTGGATAGCTCTTTTTCGGCCGGCACAGACACGATGGGCCGAATGGCCTAAGAACATAAGAAATAGGAGCAGGAGTCGGCCATTCATCCCCTCGAGCCTGCTCCGCCATTCAATAAGATCATGGCTGATCTTCTACCTCATCTCCACTTTCCTGGACTATCCCCATATCCCTTGATTCCCTTAATATTCAAAAATCTAGCGATCTCTGTCTTGAATATACTCAATGACTGAGCCTCCACAGCCCTCTGGGGTAGAGAATTCCAAAGATTCACCACCTACTGAGTGAAGAAATTTCTCCTCATCTCAATCCTAAATGGCCGACCCCTTATTCTGAGACTGTGACCCCTGGTTCTAGACTCCCCAGCCAGGGGAAACATCCTCCCTGCATCTACCCTGTCAAGCCCTGTAAGAATTTTGTATGTTTCAATGAGATCACCTCTCATTCTTCTAAACTCTAGAGAATATAGACCTAGACTACTCAATCTCTCCTCATAGGACAATCCCCGGCCTCCTTCTGTGCCGTAAATTGCTATGATTCTAATGTGTTGGAGAAATTATCAATTTGTCAACTATAACACAACATATAGTTACCCAGTGATTCCTGACTGGCATTCTCTTTGGAAAGATCGGCGTCTCCATTTCCCTTGTATCTGACAACAAAGCCAAAGTGAGATAGTCGGTCCTGCCAAATAAAATAAAATAATGATGAAGAGCAAAACAGTGCTTTAGTACAGTAGTGCATCCCCGCACACACGCCATAGACAGACACGCACCGTACGTGTTCTGACACCGAACACGCACATGTTGTACTCGCACACCATAAACCCATTCCCACACTGCAGGTGCAGCCCCACACTCCCAGAACAGACTCCCATACCAAACACTGTCACAGTGCACAACACTCACACCACAAGCTCACACCCCAAACACGCTGCCACACAAGCACATTGCCACACCACACACATTCCCACTCCGCTAACCCACTCCCACACCACAGACATGCATTCACACCAAACGCACACATGAATCAAGCACACTCCCACACTATACAGGCTAGATACTGGCACACTAGTGCAATAGAGGTGCACTTCTGAGATTGGTGCTGAGACAGGGCTAGATATTCAGTTCCATTGCAGACAATGGATTGGCCATCAGGCGCTGAGAATAACGGGCGGCCGATCCGATAAGCGCCCGTTTTCAGTCACCGCCCGCGACCAATTTCTAGACCATTGTCAGGGCAGCATAGAGGGAGTTTTACTGCGTATCGAACCTGTGCTGCACCTGGCCTGGGTGTGCTTCACTCTGTGACTGGATGCCTGAAATGGCTGTCTCCCTTGTCAGCTCTAACATCCCTCACCTCGATGAGCACAATAAAAGAATCGAAAGGCTTTTGATATTTATGTTTGTAACATGTGGTCAGGACAGAGAAGGTTTGCTGCCTAATTTGGTTTCGCTCTTGTTTTCTTACTAGTTTATTAGGTGAAGTTCAAATCCGATGCCTTCTTTGAATAGCTCCAAAAAGATACAAGAGAAGGCAGCCATCCTCGGCTTTAAAGCTCAAAATCGCAAAATAACAGAGACTCTATAAGACACCTGTATTTTCACTTTCTGAGCCTCTTCAGCCATCTTCTTTCCTGCATTTATCCGCTTCGTGAAATCGTGTTTCTAGATACAAAAAAAATAAACGAAAACAACGCTGGATTCTTCCCGTAAACAAATTGATGTGCCTCAATAATTCCGAGACTCGATGTTAGCGAAACAAAACAAGGCTTTTATTAACTTAGAAGGTAACACGCAGTGGAGAGAGGTATCTTCCATCTGGAGGTCTGCAGTACTGGATATGAGGCCAGACTGAGCTTGCTTACATAGGGGCCAGGTATGGGCGGAGCCCTACACACAATACATTACAATATACAATACAATGGTGAGGAGACGGAACTGAGGTAAGGGAACTGAAACCTGAAACCAACCACAGTCACAGGCAGTGATGAATGGAATATTTCATCACACAAATGAAGCACGTGTTTGTGTAGCACCTTATCACATCACTGAAAGGTCTCAAAGCATTTCGAGTAACTCCAGGTCGATTCCCCGCTCAGGCCCGAGTTAAAATTACAGTCGGGTCTCAGTGATGTCATTGGGCCGCAACATGCTAATGTAAAGAAGGACCCTGTATGGCTCCGGGCGTCTGTCCTTGCTGCCTGCTCAGGAGAGCAGGTTTAAACTGCAGATGTTGTGATCGTGGCGGCTTTCGGACAGGTAAGGGCCAGGGCGATTTTAACTGTGCTCTTGCCTTATCTCAATATTTAAGTCAGAATCCCACACCCGCTGGAGGACCCCGACACAATCTTTGTGCCCTGATTTTCGCCGCGCACTCCTCGCCCATGGGTCCCAGGCGTGGAGTGGCCGAACAAGCGGCTCTTAAAGGAACCACTGCAGGATGCTCCAGTAGTGGGCCAAAATTTCTTCTGGCGTGCAGGAGTGCTTCTGCTGGGCCCACAGAAATGCTCCGGCTCGCTGATTTTTATCAGCCGAGCCTCACTAGCATGCCGCTTGCATCATCATTCACTCTGGGAAGCGGCCGCCCGGCTGTTAAACTCGGGCGGCAGGAGGCTGCTGCCTGGTTCCCGGCACAAGGTAGGTGGTTCGGGGGAGGAATCCTGGTCGGCATATGGGGGAGAGATTCTAGGGCATGGTTGGCCGGGGGGGGGCGGGGGGTAAGCCCGACGGTTCCTTGTGGCGCCTGGAGGAGCACTTGGACCACAAGGAAAGGAAAATATTTTGAAAAGCTTTCTTTCCTGAGGCTCTTTCGGCCCTGGCTGATCTTCCCGGCAGATTTTGCCTGGCGGAGGAAATGATCACTGCTTCCCCCATTCAGGCCATAGGTTAAAATGGCAGATCAGACCCTCATTGAAAGAAAGACTTGCAGTTATAAATAAAGCTCCCGCCTGTTAATGCCTTTCACGACCTCAGGACGTCCCAAAGCGCTTTACAGCCAATGAGGTACTTTTTGAAGTGTAGTCACTGTTGTAACGTGGGAAACGCAGCAGCCAATTTGTGCACAGCAAGCGCCCACAAACAGCGATAATGACCGGATAATCTGTTTTTAGGTGTTGGTTGAGGGATAAATGTTGGCCAAGGCACCGATCATTGGCATAATTTGAGCCCGATCTGTATATTTAAAGAGGACCCCACCGACTTGGGGCTGGTGTGCTTGCCGCCTGCAATTTACAATAGCAGGAGGCCAGATTGGGACGGGAAAGGAGTGGGTAAATCTCCCCCACTCCATTTTAACTGTG
This sequence comes from Somniosus microcephalus, assembly GCF_052327205.1. NCBI lineage: Eukaryota > Metazoa > Chordata > Chondrichthyes > Squaliformes > Somniosidae > Somniosus > Somniosus microcephalus. The sequence goes on along the minus strand of NW_028225182.1, from coordinate 40,750,426 downwards.
TGTCCCCCCCCCCGCCGGAAACCAGGTGAAAGGAGTTAAAATCGAGCCCCACGTCCAACATGGAACAAACACTACTTATTCATTTAAAATACCTTGAGAGCAAAAGGACGTCTTGTGTAATAGAAATTTTGCTAATGAAGTTTACTCACTGATATGTTTTTGTCCAGAGAAGGTTCCTGGAAACTCTTTATCAGTGATACAGAGATCCATGCATGGCTTACAGTGTTGTCGAAAAACGTAATGTGGTATTTTGACTGGAAAATCAACACAGCTGTTTAGTGAACAAGGCTATCACAATCAATGTATTCACCTCACATTGTTCAACAATGATACTGTTAAACAGTTACACACGGCTCCAAAGGCGCCCCTCTCCCCCACACCCCGCCTCCAATGTTTTTTTTAATTCACTTATGGGATGTGGGCGTCGCTGGCAAGGCCAGCATTTATTGCCCATCCCTAATTGCCCTTCAGAAGGTGGTGGTGAGCCGCCTTCTTGAACCGCTGCAGTCCGTATGGCGAAGGTGCTCCCACAGTGCTGTTAGGGAGGGAGTGCCAGTATTTTGACCCAGCAACGATGAAGGATCGGCCGATATACTTCTAAGTCAGGAGGGGAACTTGGGGGTGGTGGTGTTCCCATGCGCCTGCTGCCCTTGTCCTTCTAGGTGGAAGAGGTCGTGGGTTTGGGAGGTGCTGCTGAAGAAGCCTCGGCAAGTTGCTGCAGTGCATCTTGTAGATGGTGCACACTGCAGCCACGGTGCGCCGGTGGTGGAGGGAGTGAATGTTTAAGGTGGTGGATGGGGTGCCGATCAAACGGGCTGCTTTGTCCTGGATGGTGTCGAGCTTTTTGGGTGTTGTTGGAGCTGCAACTCATCCAGGCAGTGTTGTGCTGAGCTATGCAGTTCGCGAAGGTGCTCAATCCCAGTCAATGCAGAGCTAGCTGATCGCAACCGGGCGGGAGGGGCACTATAATTGACCTCAGTGTTAACTGGGCTTGGGAGAGCGGAAAAAAAAAATCAACAAAAACTTCCTCCCTCCGATCGCTATCCCATGATCCCTGCAGGAAAGTGCACGTGTGTGGTCGTAGGGCGTGGGACAGCAACAACAACAACTTGCATTCATATAGCGCCTTTAACAACAACAACTTGTATTTATATAGCGCCTTTAACGTAGTAAAACGTCCTAAGGCACTTCACAGGAGCGTTATCAGACAAAAATTTGACACCGAGCCACATTCAGGTGCACCTGTCCTCCCATTCACTTATCACCCCTGTGCTCGCTGACCTACATTGGCTCCCGATCCGGCAACGCCTCGATTTTAAAATTCTCATCCTTGCTTTCAAATCCCTCCATGGCCTCGCCCCCCCTCCCTTTCTCTGTAATCTCCTCCATCCCCACAACCCCCCCCGAGATCTCAGCGCTCCTCTGGCCTCTTGAGCATCCCCGATTTTAATCGCTCCGCCACTGGCGGCCGTGCCTTCAGCTGCCTGGGCCCTAAGCTCTGGAATTCCCTCCTTAAACCTCTCCGCCTCTTTCCTCCTTTAAGACTCTCCCTAAAACTTGCCTCTTTCGGCCCTAATATCTCCTTATGTGTCTATAGTAATCTGGGATGTTATGATTAAGGTTATCCACCAGGTGGTGCTGTAGCCAATGCTGCTGCTAAGGTCAGGGGTTTGCTTCCTGTTAAGGTCAGGGGTTAGCTTCCTGCTAAGGTCAGCAACGGGGCAATGCCTGGATGCAGGCCTGCCTGGTTGTTTTGCAGTCGTTTAATAAAGTACTCGTATTAATCCTAATACCTCGCCTCTTCGAGTTCCTTGTCTCACTACATGAATTTACCACGTCAAATTATCTTGGTGTCAAATATTGTTTGATAACACTCCTGTGAAGTGTCTTGGGACGTCTTACTACATTAAAGGCGCGATATAAATGCAAGCTGTTGTTGTTATGTGGTTGACTCTCAGTACTCTTGGAAATGGCTTTGCGTGCCATTCAGTTGTAAAACAATTGCTATATCGCCACCCTTTCTGGGCAACTAGGAATGGGCAATAAATACGGCAACTCCCACATCCAGAGAACAAATACTCAGCACAGATCGAGAATTGAACCTGTAACCTTTGGTGGCTGTGGCTTAGTGCTACACTAGACGGTAGAATCATACTGACCGGAAACTGATCTGAGTCGCTTGTGAACATAAAGTATTTCCCGGTCTGAGGATCATGTTCCACCATCCCTGGCCACCTAAATACAATAACAGAGCCGTTGGCCTCAGTCTTTAAAAACAGAATTTGAAATGCAGAAACACAGTTTTAGCAGTGTCACTGTAGCCACGCCTGCGGCTAGTCAACAATTTCTATTGGACGACATTGACGTAAGCTGACACTTCTGTGCACTATGGAGAGAGGGCTCCACTGCTGGTGATGCCGTCGTTCAGGTGAGGTCTTGTCTACCTGCTCAGGTGGACATGAACGATCTCACGTTAAAGATCAGCAGAGTGGGGTTGGGAGGGGAGCAGAATCAGAGAATGGGATTTAATTATTTTACAAAAAGCTGAAATTGCTTGAAATGTGCAGCAGGTCAATCAGGATCTGACAAGAGAGAGGAAAATTAACATTTCAGGTGCAAACCCTTCATCAGAACTCTGCCGTGAATCCATTCCAGCATTCGCAGAGTCTAGAGAGCAGGTCAAATGCCTCTCTCCTCAGGCAAGTAAGCAGGTTGGGGAAAGGAAGAACAAACCAGTATGTTTACCTGCGTATCAAATTAATTTAGGGCATTTATACGGCTCCTTATCACAGCTCTTAGAAACGTCAAAGTGTTTCACAAACAATGGCCGCGATTTTATCGGCACTGAGAGGGCGGGTTTGGAGGCAGGTCAAGGGTTAAAATCGTTTTGATTGACGGCGGGTTCCGATCCTTCTGCCTCGGGTTTCCCGACGTCCGGACAGCACGCCAGGTAAGTGTGGCGTGTTGTGAGTCTGCTGTAATGTTTCTGCATTGATGACAGCTGCAGAAGTGGTGTGAAGGATCCAATGGTGCACTGGTGAGTTTCAGAGGTAAGGAAATGTTGGGAAAATCATTTTGAATGCATTTACACTTTTCTGTAGGTAACAAGTTTTGAATTGGCTGTCTAGTCCCACCTCATTGGGAGAGCCTCTCTCACCAGTGACAGATCGCTTCTGTCACCTCACCTGCAGCTGCCATCTGTTCTAGCCTATGGAGGGAGTCATTGGAGAGCCTGGGTGCAAGAGCTCACCTTTGTACAGTGATTGTCAGTGTTTGCAGCTCCTAAATGCTGTCAAACACTGAGAAATGAGCTGTCAAAAGTAAAATTGTGCGTGGTCCCTTTAAGAAAACCGGCAGATGACGCGTCATCAAATGACGTCATCTGACCGGCTTCCTCTTAATTGGCCGGCAAGCCCGCAGGGCGGGCTTAACAAGGTCAATCGATGTAAAATCACGTCTGTGGGCCGGAGGCAGTTGGGGGCGGGACTGGAAGCCGGAAACCACCTGACCCGCTCCCAACGACAAAATCGCGGCCAATGGATTAGTTGGACATGCAGTGACTGCTATCATGTAGGCAAATGCGTCAGCCATTTTGCACACAAGATCCCGTAAAGGCCAGTTAATGTTGCTCTTTGTCGAGGAAGGAATGGGACCTCCATGTTCTTCTTTCAACTGCGACGCGGGATCTTTACCATTCGCCTGAACAACTGGAACAGGCAGACAAGACCTCAGTTTAGTGTCTTGTCCAAAGGAGAGAATGTCTTACAATGAATGGCGCACTCCTTCAGCACTGAGTGACAGCCTAATTATGGGCTAAAGTCCTAGTGTGGGACTTCAACTCACAACCTTCTGACTATAATGCCACCAACTAAGCCAAGCTGACACCTAAAGAGCAGCCTAAATGAAAACATGAAGGGTTTTGATGGAGTAAATAAGAAGAAACTACATCCACTGCAGAAGGGTCGGTAACCAGAAGGGACAGATTTAAGGTGACTGACAAGAGCCAAAGGTGAGATGAGAAAAACATTTTTTTACACAGCGTTATCAGGAGTGCGCTACCAGAAAGGGTAATGGAAGCAGGTTTAACAGTAACTATCAAAAGGAAATTGGATAAATACTTGAAGGGGAGAAATTTGCAGGGCTATGGGGATCGAGCAGGGGAGTGGGACTAATTGGATAGATCTTTCAAAGAGCTGGCACAGGCACGATGGGTCGAATGGATTCCTTCTGTGCTGTGTGATTCTATGATTCTATGGGTGAAAATTGGGTTGCTTTGCACCTTCCGTTAGTGCCCCTGGGGGGTGCTAACGGAACGCAAAGCCCCTAACGCTTGGGCACGGCACAGCTAACGCCTCCTGCGAAATTCATCGGCGTGCACAGCGCCCCACTCGCAAACTTCGGTCGTGCCCCCTGACCTACCGCCGGACAATATGTCCAACAGGGTCAGGGTGGTGTTCTTGTGGCCGCGGCAGCACAAATTAAAGGGCAGATGACGGGCGGCCATTTTTTGGGTGGGCCGCCTGCCAGCATCTGCCCCCTTCTGCTTCTTCATGCGGGGTGCCGGCCGCAATCTGTCAGCCCGGCACTCCTCGAGTCAGCTGTTTTCCCGGCACTGCTCCCCGGTGGTCCAGCAGGGGCCCCGGTGCGCCCCTCCCCTTTAATCAGTGGAGGTAGGCCTGCAATACCACGACACACTTGGCGCTGTTGCACGTAGGGCCGCGATATTGAACGGTAGCGTCCCAGGAAGGAGGGGGAGCGCTTCCAGTAGCGCCCCGCCTCCTGCTTAGTGCCCCGAAAAACTTAGCGCCCCAAAGGCGGCGCGACCAAATTTTTCCCCCGTGTGTCTTAAAAATTGGGGGTGGTGGAGGGGTTGTGAAATGAACAGCAACATATAAAAAAACACAGCAATAGTCTCTGTGCGCTGTAGTGATGAGCCCACCAAGGATATCCAAGCTGCTTGGCCCACACTATGGAACCAGGAACCAGCTCAGCGTAAATGATGTCGTTCTCTCTTCCGTCCCAGACCTCTTCTGGTAGGTCACACATATTGTACAGGAGGTCTGCAACACATAGTTCAACAAATGTTATTCAATATACAGTAACAAGCATCTATTACCAGCGTGTCTGTACAACTGGGGCATCAGCTTCCCCTCATTATAGAAAGAAGAGAAAGACTTGCATTTCTACAGCGCCTTTCACAACCTCAGGGCGTCCCAAAGCGCTTTACAGCCAATGGAAGTACTTTTTGAAGTGCGGTCACTGTTGTACTGTAGGAAACGTGGCAGCCAACTTGCACACAGCAAGATCCCACAAACAGCAATGTGATAATGCCCAGATAATTTTTTTTTGATGATGTTGGTTGAGGGATAAATATTGGCCCCAGGACACCAGTTAGAACTCCCCCTGCTCTTCTTTGAAATAGTGCACGGCAGGAACTGATTAACATTTTTTGTTTCCCGTTTCCCGTTCACCTGAGGGGGCCGGCGGGGCCTCGGTTTAACGTCTCAATCTGAAAGGCAGGCGCTCCGACGGTGCAGCGCTCCCCCAGCACGGCACTGGGGTGCCAGCCTGCATTTTGCGCTCAAGTCTCTGAAGTGGGACTATGAACTTTTGACTCAGAGGTGAGGATGCTACCCACTGGGCCACGGCTTAAAATCCTTGCTCATGTTCAAGGCTACTTTATCTTTGCATCTTCAGTGCTGACCCCTTCACCCCCGCTTGCTTCTGGGATCTTTACCGCCCCAGAGAGTAACATATATTGGGGAAATTGTTCATAAGATAAGACACGGATGAGTGGGCTATTTGGCCCATCTTAAATCATCCATCCAAGGTTAAAAAAAAAATTTACACCTCAGCTATACTTTGTGTCCAGTTGTGAACACCACACTTTAGGAAGGATGTCAAGGCCCTGGAGAGGGTGCAGAGGAGATTTACTAGGATGGTACCAGGGATGAGGGACTTCAGTTATCTGGAGAGACTGGAGAAGCTGGGGTTGTTCTCCTTCGAGCAAAGACGGTTAAGGGGAGATTTAATAGAGATGTTCACAGTTATGAAGAGTTTTGATAGAGGAAATAAGGAGGGGCGGCAACCAGAGGACACAGATTTAAGATAATTGGCAAAAGAACCTGAGGGGGAGATGAGGAGAATTTTTTTTACTCAGCGAGTTGTTGTGATCTGGAATGCACTGCCTGAAAGGGCGGTGGAAGCAGATTCAATAGTAACTTTCAAAAGGGAATTGGAGAAATACTTGAAAAGAAAAATTTCTAGGGCTATGGGGAACAAGCAGGGGGAACATAAGAAATAGGAGCAGGAGTCGGCCATTCGGCCCTTCGAGCCTGCTCCGCCAGTCAATGAGATCATGGCTGATCTTCTGCCTCAACTCCATTCACCAGCCCTATCGCCATATCCCTTGATGCCCTTACTAGTCACAAATCTATCGACTTCTGTTCTGAATATATCTAACGACTGAGCCTCCACAGCCCTCTGGGGTAGCGAATTCCAAAGATTCACCGCCCTCTGTGTGAAGAAATTTCTTCTCATCTCAGTCCTGAATGGCCTACCCTTTATCCTGAGGCTGTGGCCCCTGGTTCTAGATGCCCCAGCCAAGGGAAACAAGTGGGACTTAATTGAACAGTTCTTTCAGAAAGCCGGCACAGGCACGATGGGCCGAATGGCCTCCTCCTGCACTGTATTATTCCATGATTTATCCCATCATGTTATATAACTGGATCTTGAATGAATGCAAGGTTTTTTTTTTACCTCCAATAACCTACACAGGGGAGATCATTGCCAGAAAGTTTATTTTTTTAATTTCATTATTTCCAGTGTTCGGGTTTTCTTTTTATCTGTAGCTGGCCTCGGTGTTTTCCCAACTCAACAACAACAGACTGTGTTTATATAGTGCCTTTAATGTAGGAAAACATCCCAAGGCGCTTAGTAACGTAAGAAAACTACGAGGCACTTGGTCTAAGCGTTAAACAAGGCTTTAATCAACTGTTTTACAACATGGAGGTCTAGTTGTGTCCTTCACTAGTTCGTTAAGAATGTCCTGCGCAAGCTGGGCCCGTGCCCGAGTATTTATACTCTCCCTGGACAGTGCCACCCGTAGGCCGCTCAGTATTATTTCATAGGTCTTTCTTTCATCAATGACTGATTCATGTCACTTAGTACAGGAAACTTTTTTTTATCCGGCACGGACGGGACCGACATGGTGCCGGTTCATCAAAAATTCCGGATAACCGAACGCTGTAGTAAAAGATACGGAGCTGACAGCTCCATATAAAGCAACAAACCCTCTGTAGAACAATGGCCTCAAGTTTCAAGCGTCTCTGTAGCTTAGCAACAGTTGCAGCCACACCCTTGCACAGCACAGATGGAGGAAGGCAAATACAATATCAAGTAAAACCTACTCCTGAATTTTGCCGGTTAACCGAGATTTCCGGTTATTTAGGTGCCGGTAAAGCGAAAGTTTCCTGTATATACTTTACTTCTGACGACAGTAATTAAAAATGAGTTTCAGCAATGATTTTCAACTGACTGCGCCTCCTGTGGAAGACAAGACTAATATGAGCAATAACATCATTGTGTTTATTATGGAAGGATTACTCAGTACCTGGATTCTGACTGCATATCCAGTCCAGCGGCAGTGTCGCTGGATCCACATTGTCTCCCAACCGTCTCCACTTCCCACATTTCTTCCTGCTGCACTGAACCCAGGCGACATAATTATCTGGAAGGAAACAAAGGACATTCAATCAGCGGGGGCCACCTTCAGTAAACAACCGGTTACCCAGGAGTGCAGAGAGACTGAATGCAGCAACCTCAAGTTTGCATTTCATACACATTCACATTTTTAAAAATTATCCCAAGTATTTTTATAAAGAAAAGATTTACATTTCTATAGCGCCTTTCACGACCACCGGGCGTCCCAAAGCACTTTACAGCCAATGAAGTATTTTTTGAAATGTAGCCACTGTTGTAATGTAGGAAACGCGACAGCCAATTTGCGCACAAACAGCAATGTGATAATGACCAGATCATCTGTTTTAGTGATGTTGATTGAGGAATAAATATTGGCTAGGATAGCTCCCCAGCTCTTCCTTCGAAATAGTGGCCACGGGATCTTTTCTGTCCACCTGAGAGAGCAGACGGGGCCTCCGAAAGACAGCACCTCTGACAGTGCAGCGCTCCCTCAGCACTGCACTGGGAGTGTCAGCCTGGATTATGTCACCTGCAACTGAGTTAAAAACAAGGCCTCAGAAGCAGATGGAATCCCCGCCGAGGCACTAAAGCATGGCGGAGAAGCACTACTGGCGTGACTTCATGAACTCATTTCTCTTATCTGGAAGGAGGAGAGCATGCCAGGGGATCTCAGAGACGCCGTAATTGTGACCATCTTCAAGAAAGGTGACAAGTTCGATTGCGGTAATTACAGAGGAGTTTCCCTGCTGTCTGTCACAGGGAAAGTCATCGTAAGAATCCTCCTCAATCGCCTTCACCCAGTGGCCGAAGAGCTCATCCCAGAGTCGCAGTGCGGATTCCGCCCACTAAGGGGCACAATGGACATGATCTACACCGCACGTCAATTACAAGAGAAATGCAGGGAACAGCACCAACCGCTGTACATGGCTTCTTTGACCTCACAAAGGCCTTCGACACTGTCAACCATGAGGGATTATGGAGTGCCCTCCTCAAATTCGGCTGCCCTCAAAAGTTTGTCACCATCCTCCGCCTGCTTCATGACGACATGCAAGCCGTGATCCTGACCAATGGTTCCACCACAGACCCAATTCACGTACGAACCGGGGTCAAGCAAGGCTGTGTCATCGCACCAACGCTCTTCTCAATCTCCCTTGCTACAATGCTCCATCTCACCCTCAGTAAGCTCCCCACTGGAGCTAATTTACAGAACAAACGGGAAACTGTTCAACCTCCGTCGCCTCCAGTCCAGATCCAAGGTCGTCCCATCCTCTGTCATCGAATTACAGTATGCAGACGATGCTTGCGTCTGCGCTCACTCGGAGGTCGAACTCCAAACCATCGTTAACACCTTCACCGAAGCGTACGAGAGCATGGGCCTTACACTAAACATCCGTAAGACAAAGGTCCTCTACCAACCTGCCCCCGCCACACAGTGCTGCCCCCCCGATTATCAAAATCCACGACAAGGCCTTGGACAACATGGACCACTTTCCATACCTCGGGAGCCTACTGTCAACAAGGGCAGATGTCGACGACGAAGTCCAACACCAGTGTGCCAGTGTAGCCTTCGGTCGCCTGAGGAAGAGAGTGTTTGAAGACCAGGAACTCAAACCCGGCACTAAGCTCATGGTCTACAGAGCAGCAGTGATACCCGCCCTGCTGTATGCCTCAGAGACATGGACCATGTACAGCAGGCACCTCAAATCACTGGAGAGGTACCACCAATGCTGCCTCCGCAAGATCCTGCAAATCCATTGGCAGGACAGGCGCACCAACGTCAGTGTTCTCGCTCAGGCCAACATCCCCAGCATCGAAGCTTTGACCACGCTCAATCAGCTCCGATGGATGGGTCGCATCGTCCGCATGCCCGATACGAGACTCCCAAAACAAGCGCTCTACTCGGAGCTCCGGCACGGCAAGAGAGCCCCAGGTGGGCAGAGGAAACGTTTCAAGGGCACCCTCAAAGCCTCCTTGAAAAAGTGTAACATCCCCACCGACACCTGGGAATCCCTGGCCCAAGGCTGCACAAAGTGGAGGAGAAGCATCCGGGAAGGGGCCGAACACCTCGAGTCTCTTCGCCGGGAGCAAGCGGAAGCCAAGCGCAAGGAGCGCACGTCAACCCAAGCACCCCACCCACTCGCCCCTTCAACCACCGTCTGCCCCACATGTGACAGAGACTGTAGGTCCCGCATTGGACTCATCAGTCACCTGCGAACTCATTTTTAATGTGGAAGCAAGTCATCCTCGCTTCCGAGGGACTGCTTAAGAGAAGAAAAACAGCTACTGCTTTTCTCTAGGCTGGCAGGCCATCGGCACAGGATCTTGTGGTAAACCAGAGGCACAACAGGTTGGCAACCCAGATATTGATCTATCATAGGAAAGCAAGGCTCTTCTCCAGAGGGAAGAAGGCGGGGAAATCAGAGGGCGATTCAACCCACGACATGCTTGGTCACCTCCTAGCTTTTGCAAAGGCCTGAAAACAGGTCACCCACCTGCCAACTCTCTCAGACGGAGGGATGATACATGAGGAGACATAAAGCAGGGGCAATATTTGAAGAAGTAATGGGCAGCAACAACTTACATTTATATAGCGCCTTTAACGTAGTAGAACGTCCCAAGGTGCTTCACAGGAGCGATTATCAAACAAAATTTGACACCGAGCCACATAAGGAGGTATTAGGGCAGATGACCAAAAGCTTGGTCAAAGAGGTAGATTTTAAGGAGCGACTTAAAGGAGGAGAGAGCAAGGCGGAGATCTTTAGGGCGAAAATTCCTGAGCTTCGGGCTGCTGAAGGCACGGCCGCCAATGGTGGAGCGATGAGTATCTCGAGAGCCCGCTGAGTCTCATACTGAAACACAAGGCCGAACGCTGATCATGGTGTGTCGTAACAAGAATGTGTTTTGGCATTGCACACAGATTTCCCCTGTTGCAACGCTGGGGATCTCCTCTCTTCCCTGCCCCATTTAACGCGACACGTTCATGTTGCAATGTGCCACACAGAGGCTGTAGTAATCCAGCACTAGTTTTCAGGTGCAACCTCAACACTCACATGAAAGGAAGCATACATAAGGCATATCATTAATTTTAAAGTATCAAGGGGAGAAATTGGGTATGTAGCGCCACCTATTAGCGCCTAAAAAGGGCAGTCAGTGGCTGTAGCGCCACTGGCCCGCCTCCCGCGATATTCGGCGGGGGGGGGGGGGCGCTAATGGTGGCGTTAGCCTGTTGCGCTGCGCCGCCACCGATGACGTGATCGGTGTGCGCAGCGCCCCGATTGCGATATTTGGTAGCGAACGCCGCTGTAGCGCCGTTCGCTACCCGCGCCCGGTTCACGGGGTCTTGCTGTGCCGGCAGTGGCGCAAGTTAAGGTGGAGGTGCGGGGCGGCCGCCTTTTTCGGCGGTCGCCTGCCAGCACCTCCGTCCCCGGCCTCCTGAGCCCCCCCCCCCCCCGCGGCATTGCCGGCTGTTTCCCGAGAGCCCGGCACATCTCCTCGGTGCCGGGCTCTTTTGCCGGCACTCGCGATCGGGGATCGCGCTGTTGCAGGCCCCTCCCCCTTAACAATGGGAGGAAGGCCTGCAGTATCGCAGCGTGCCGTGCCGCAGCGCCACGTTGAGCTGCGATATTCAGTTTCAGCGCCCTAAGAGGGACGCGGAGCGCCTCGAGCCTCGCCTCATCTCCCTCTAGGGGCGCTGAAACTGAATTTCTGACATTCGCTAATGCTCTGAACGCTGCGCAAAAATTAGCGCCCAGGCGAACTTGGCGCCACTTTGGCGCCTCAACCCAATTTCTCCCCCTTGTGTTTTAATGTTTTTTTTTTAATTGTAAATAAAATTTATACCTAAAAATACATTTTTGTTTTGTGTTTTTTTTTTAAATGATGTTCCCTCTCCTTTCATCCAGGAAAGGAAATGGACTCTGAATTTATAATGTCTGGCCATTTCCTTCCTGATGCCCTAGCAACATTTCAGCGTGCCGACACAAAAAACACGCCAGAAATGCATTCAAGTGCTCTCCTTCATGTTTGCTCAGGAGTGCAAAGCACCGCTGCACACTGATGAATCACGCAGACAAAGCAATACCTCGGAAGACCTGCAAGGCATTCCAGCATGAAATTCAGTGATCAGAAACTAGGAAGGATGCTGGTCTTTGCTTGTCGTGCATGTCAGTAGAAGAGATTAAAAAACAGTTGCATTTTCCCCTCTCCCTTTGTTTTTTGCTGAAGCAGTACCACACTCCTACCAGCAGATGGCTACGCTGCTGTATGAGATTGGTGGTTTGTACTTTAAAAGAAAGACTTGCATTTATAGAGCGCCTTCCACGACCACCGGGCATCTCAAAGCGCTTTACGGCCGATGAAGTCGTTTTTGAAGTGGAGTCGCTGTTGTAATGTGGGAAACGCGGCAGCCAATTCGCGCACAGCAAGCTCCCACAAACAGCAATGCGATAATGACCAGATCGTCTGTGTTTTAGTGATGTTGATTGAGGGATAAATATCAGCCCCAGGACACCGGGGAGAACTCCCACTGCTCTTCTTCGAAATAGTGCCATGGGATCTTTTACGTCCACCTGAGAGAACAGACGGGGCCCTCGGTTTAACGTCTCCGACAGTGCGGCGCTCCCTCAGCACTGCACTGGAGTGTTTGCGCAGGACAGCACAGTCTGCCGGGCCTCCACTCCTACTTAAAGGTGAGGGTGAATCTGGCTCATTTATAATTGCGAGTTCAGAACATAACGCAGCATCTGCCTGATAGGAGATCATCAGCAAAACAGTCCACTTAAAGATGGCAAAGCAGCATAAATTTGACATTAAAACTGAATATACATAATTCAGTATTTTAAACGTTATCATTTCAATAAGGAATCTGCAATTCGTTCAAACGTTTAGTTTGCTGTATTTAATTTAGGATGTTGACTTAACGTTCTACATTTTTTTTTAAGTTAGTGCAGGTTTTTGTGCAAATATCAGAAAGACGGGCTCAGTGGGTAAGAACATAAAAAATCGGAGCAGGAGTCGGCCATTTGAACCTGCTCCGCCATTCAATAAGATCATGGCTGATCTTCTACCTCATCTGCACTTTCCTGCACTATCCCCATATCCCTTGATTCCCTTAATATTCAAAAATCTAGCGATCTCTGTCTTGAATATACTCAACGACGGAGCCTCCACAGCCCTCTGGGGTAGAGAATTCCAAAGATTCACCACCCTCTGAGTGAAGAAATTTCTCCTCCTCTCAGTCCTAAATGGCCGACCCTTTATTCTGAGACTGTGACCCCCCCGGTTCTAGACTCGCCAGCCAGTGGAAACACTCTCACAACGGAGTCAGCAGGTTGTGCGTTTAAGTTCCACTCTGGGACTTGAGCAGATATTCTATGCTGACAGTCCAATGCCAGAGCATTGGAGCTGCTGTTCCTCAGATGAGATATTAAACAAAGGCCCGTAGAATCATAGAAATTTACGGCACGCACAGAAGGAGGCCATTCGGCCCATCGTGTCCGTGCCGGCCCACAAAGAGCTATCCAGCCTAATCCCACTTTCCAGCTCTTGGTCCGTAGCCCTGCAGGTTACGGCACTTCAAGCGCATATCCAAGTACTTTTTAAATGCGATGAGGGTTTCTGCCTCTCCCACCCTTTCAGGCAGTGAGTTTCAGACCCCCTCCACCCTCTGGGTGAAAAATTTTCCCTCGGCTCCCCTCTAATCCTTCTACCAATTATTTTAAATCTCTGCCCCCTGGTTATTGACCACTCTGCTAAGGGAAATAGGTCCTTCCTATCCACTCTATCCGGGCCCCTCATAATTTTCTACACCTCAATTAAATCTCCCCTCAGCCTATTTAATCTTTCCGCAAAGCTAAAATTCTCCAGTCCCGGCAAAATCTTCGTAAATCTGCCTGTTCAGGTGCATGTTAAAGATCCCATAACATTATTAATTAGTTATAAATCTCACTGCAGTTTGTGGGTTCTTGCTGTGCACAAATTGGCTGCTGTGTTGCTTACATAACAGAAGCTACACTTCAAAATGGATTAAATGGCTCTCAAGTGCTTTTTGGATGTCCTGAGGATGTGAAAGATGCTATGTAAATGTAGTCTGAGCTCGTCAGTGACAGTGATGCCAGTCCAGCCTCGCCAGTAACAGTGAATGCCAGTCCAGCCTCACCAGTTAGTGATGTAAGTCCAGCCTCGCCAGTTACAGTGAACGCCAGTCCAGCCTTGCCAGTTACAGTGAACGCCAGTCCAGCCTCGCCAGTTACAGTGATGCCAGTCCAGCCTCGCCAGTTACAGTGAACGCCAGTCCAGCCTCGCCAGTTACAGTGAACGCCAGTCCAGCCTTGCCAGTAACAGTAATGCCAGTCCAGCCTCGCCAGTTACAGTGATGCCAGTCCAGCCTCGCCAGTTACAGTGAACGCCAGTCCAGCCTCGCCAGTTACAGTGAACGCCAGTCCAGCCTTGCCAGTAACAGTGAACGCCAGTCCAGCCTCGCCAGTTACAGTGATGCCAGTCCAGCCTCGCCAGTTACAGTGAACGCCAGTCCAGCCTCGCCAGTTACAGTGATGCCAGTCCAGCCTCGCCAGTTACAGTGATGCCAGTCCAGCCTCGCCAGTTACAGTGAACGCCAGTCCAGCCTCGCCAGTTACAGTGATGCCAGTCCAGCCTCGCCAGTTACAGTGAACGCCAGTCCAGCCTCGCCAGTTACAGTGATGCCAGTCCAGCCTCGCCAGTTACAGTGATGCCAGTCCAGCCTCGCCAGTTACAGTGATGCCAGTCCAGCCTCGCCAGTAACAGTGAACGCCAGTCCAGCCTCGCCAGTTAGTGATGCCAGTCCAGCCTCGCCAGTTACAGTGATGCCAGTCCAGCCTTGCCAGTTACAGTGAACGCCAGTCCAGCCTTGCCAGTTACAGTGAACGCCAGTCCAGCCTCGCCAGTTACAGTGATGCCAGTCCAGCCTCGCCAGTTACAGTGAACACCAGTCCAACCTTGCCAGTTACAGTGAACGCCAGTCCAGCCTCGCCAGTAAGTGATGCCAGTCCAGCCTCACCAGTTAGTGAATGCCAGTCCAGCCTCGCCAGTTACAGTGATGCCAGTCCAGCCTCACCAGTTAGTGAATGCCAGTCCAGCCTCACCAGTTACAGTGATGCCAGTCCAGCCTCGCCAGTTACAGTGATGCCAGTCCAGCCTCACCAGTTACAGTGATGCCAGTCCAGCCTCGCCAGTAACAGTGAATGCCAGTCCAGCCTCGCCAGTTACAGTGATGCCAGTCCAGCCTCGCCAGTTACAGTGATGCCAGTCCAGCCTCGCCAGTTACAGTGATGCCAGTTACAGTGATGCCAGTCCAGCCTCACCAGTAACAGTAATGCCAGTCCAGCCACGGCAGTTACAGTGAACGCCAGTCCAGCCTCGCCAGTTACAGTGATGCCAGTCCAGCCTCGCCAGTTACAGTGATGCCAGTCCAGCCTCGCCAGTTACAGTGAACGCCAGTCCAGCCTCGCCAGTTACAGTGATGCCAGTCCAGCCTCGCCAGTTACAGTGAACGCCAGTCCAGCCTCGCCAGTTACAGTGATGCCAGTCCAGCCTCGCCAGTTACAGTGATGCCAGTCCAGCCTCGCCAGTTACAGTGATGCCAGTCCAGCCTCGCCAGTAACAGTGAACGCCAGTCCAGCCTCGCCAGTTAGTGATGCCAGTCCAGCCTCGCCAGTTACAGTGATGCCAGTCCAGCCTTGCCAGTTACAGTGAACGCCAGTCCAGCCTTGCCAGTTACAGTGAACGCCAGTCCAGCCTCGCCAGTTACAGTGATGCCAGTCCAGCCTCGCCAGTTACAGTGAACACCAGTCCAACCTTGCCAGTTACAGTGAACGCCAGTCCAGCCTCGCCAGTAAGTGATGCCAGTCCAGCCTCACCAGTTAGTGAATGCCAGTCCAGCCTCGCCAGTTACAGTGATGCCAGTCCAGCCTCACCAGTTAGTGAATGCCAGTCCAGCCTCACCAGTTACAGTGATGCCAGTCCAGCCTCGCCAGTTACAGTGATGCCAGTCCAGCCTCACCAGTTACAGTGATGCCAGTCCAGCCTCGCCAGTAACAGTGAATGCCAGTCCAGCCTCGCCAGTTACAATGATGCCAGTCCAGCCTCGCCAGTTACAGTGATGCCAGTCCAGCCTCGCCAGTTACAGTGATGCCAGTTACAGTGATGCCAGTCCAGCCTCACCAGTAACAGTAATGCCAGTCCAGCCACGGCAGTTACAGTGATGCCAGTCCAGCCTCGCCAGTTACAGTGAATGCCTGTCCAGCCTCACCAGTAACAGTAATGCCAGTCCAGCCTCGCCAGTTACAGTGAATGCTAGTCCAGCCTCGCCAGTTACAGTGAATGCCAGTCCAGCCTCGCCAGTTACAGTGAATGCCAGTCCAGCCTCGCCAGTTACAGTGATGCCAGTCCAGCCTTGCCAGTTAGTGAACACCAGTCCAGCCTCGCCAGTTACAGTGATGCCAGTCCAGCCTCGCCAGTTACAGTGAACACCAGTCCAACCTTGCCAGTTACAGTGAACGCCAGTCCAGCCTCGCCAGTAAGTGATGCCAGTCCAGCCTCGCCAGTAACAGTGATGCCAGTCCAGCCTCGCCAGTAACAGTGAATGCCAGTCCAGCCTCGCCAGTTACAGTGATGCCAGTCCAGCCTCACCAGTTAGTGAATGCCAGTCCAGCCTCGCCAGTTACAGTGATGCCAGTCCAGCCTCACCAGTTAGTGAATGCCAGTCCAGCCTCACCAGTTACAGTGATGCCAGTCCAGCCTCGCCAGTTACAGTGATGCCAGTCCAGCCTCACCAGTTACAGTGATGCCAGTCCAGCCTCGCCAGTAACAGTGAATGCCAGTCCAGCCTCGCCAGTTACAGTGATGCCAGTCCAGCCTCGCCAGTTACAGTGATGCCAGTCCAGCCTCGCCAGTTACAGTGATGCCAGTTACAGTGATGCCAGTCCAGCCTCACCAGTAACAGTGATGCCAGTCCAGCCTCGCCAGTTACAGTGAATGCCAGTCCAGCCTCACCAGTAACAGTAATGCCAGTCCAGCCTCGCCAGTTACAGTGAATGCTAGTCCAGCCTCGCCAGTTACAGTGAATGCCAGTCCAGCCTCGCCAGTTACAGTGAATGCCAGTCCAGCCTCGCCAGTTACAGTGATGCCAGTCCAGCCTCGCCAGTTAGTGAACGCCAGTCCAGCCTCGCCAGTTACAGTGAATGCCAGTCCAGCCTCGCCAGTTAGTGATGCCAGTCCAGCCTCGCCAGTTAGTGATGCCAGTCCAGCCTCGCCAGTAACAGTGAATGCCAGTCCAGCCTCGCCAGTAACAGTGAATGCCAGTCCAGCCTCGCCAGTAACAGTGATGCCAGTCCAGCCTTGCCAGTTACAGTGAACGCCAGTCCAGCCTTGCCAGTTACAGTGAATGCTAGTCCAGCCTCGCCAGTAACAGTGATGCCAGTCCAGCCTCGCCAGTTAGTGATGCCAGTCCAGCCTCGCCAGTTAGTGATGCCAGTCCAGCCTCGCCAGTAACAGTGAATGCCAGTCCAGCCTCGCCAGTTACAGTGATGCCAGTCCAGCCTCGCCAGTTACAGTGATGCCAGTCCAGCCTTGCCAGTTACAGTGATGCCAGTCCAGCCTCGCCAGTAACAGTGATGCCAGTCCAGCCTCGCCAGTTACAGTGATGCCAGTCCAGCCTCGCCAGTTACAGTGATGCCAGTCCAGCCTCGCCAGTAACAGTGAATGCCAGTCCAGCCTCGCCAGTAACAGTGAATGCCAGTCCAGCCTCGCCAGTTACAGTGAATACCAGTCCGGCCTCGCCAGTAACAGTGAATGCCAGTCCAGCCTCGCCAGTTACAGTGATGCCAGTCCAGCCTCGCCAGTAACAGTGAATGCCAGTCCAGCCTCGCCAGTAACAGTGATGCCAGTCCAGCCTCGCCAGTTAGTGATGCCAGTCCAGCCTCGCCAGTAACAGTGAATGCCAGTCCAGCCTCGCCAGTTACAGTGATGCCAGTCCAGCCTCACCAGTAACAGTGAATGTCAGTCCAGCCTCACCAGTTACAGTGATGCCAGTCCAGCCTCGCCAGTTAGTGATGCCAGTCCAGCCTCGCCAGTTACAGTGAATGCCAGTCCAGCCTCGCCAGTTACAGTGATGCCAGTCCAGCCTCGCCAGTAACAGTGAATGCCAGTCCAGCCTCGCCAGTAACAGTGAATGCCAGTCCAGCCTCGCCAGTTACAGTGAATGCCAGTCCAGCCTCGCCAGTTACAGTGAATGCCAGTCCAGCCTCGCCAGTAACAGTGAATGCCAGTCCAGCCTCGCCAGTTACAGTGAATGCCAGTCCAGCCTCGCCAGTTACAGTGATGCCAGTCCAGCCTCGCCAGTAACAGTGAATGCCAGTCCAGCCTCACCAGTAACAGTGAACGCCAGTCCAGCCACGACAAGAGCAGTAAAGGCCAGTTTAGCTTCACCATTAACTATGAACGCCAGGTTAGCCTCGCCAGTAACTATGAAGGTCAGTTTAGGTTTACTAGTAACTACGAAGGCCAGTTTAGCCTCGCCAGTAACTATGAAGGCCCGTTTAGGTTTGCTAGTAACTATGAAGGCCAGTTTAGCCTCGCCAGTAACTACGAAGACCAGTTTAGCCTCGCCAGTAACTATGAAGACCAATTTAGCCTCACTAGTAACTATGAAGGCCAGTTTAGGTTTGCTAGTAACTATGAAGGCCAGTTTAGGTTTACTAGTAACTATGAAGGCCAGTTTAGCCTCGCTAGTAACTATGAAGGCCAGATTAGCCTCGCCAGTAACTAGGAAGACCAGTTTAGCCTCGCCAGTAACTATGAAGGCCAGTTTAGCCTCGCCAGTAACTATGAAGGCCAGTTTAGGCTCACCTGTAACTATGAAGACCAGTTTAGCCTCGCCCGTAACTACGAAGACTAGTTTAGCCTCGCCAGTAACTATGAAGCCCAGTTTAGCCTCGCCAGTAACTATGAAGGCCAGTTTAGGCTCGCCAGTAACTACAAAGGCCAGTTTAGGCTCGCCAGTAACTATGAAGGCCAGTTTAGGCTCGCCAGTAACTACAAAGGCCAGTTTAGGCTCGCCAGTAACTACGAAGGCCAGTTTAGCCTCGCCAGTAACTATGAAGGCCAGGTTAGCCTCGCCAGTAACTATGAAGGCCAGATTAGCCTTGCTAGTAACTAGGAAGACCAGTTTAGCCTCGCCAGTAACTATGAAGACCAGTTTAGCCTCGCCAGTAACTATGAAGTCCAGTTTAGCCTCACCAGTAACTACAAAGGCCAGTTTAGGATCACCAGTAACTATGAAGGCCAGTTTAGCCTCGCTAGTAACTATGAAGGCCAGGTTAGCCTCGCCAGTAACTATGAAGGCCAGATTAGCCTTGTTAGTAACTAGGAAGACCAGTTTAGCCTCGCCAGTAACTATGAAGACCAGTTTAGCCTCGCCAGTAACTATGAAGGCCAGTTTAGCCTCGCTAGTAACTATGAAGGCCAGTTTAGCCTCGCCAGTAACTATGAAGGCCAGTTTAGCCTCGCTAGTAACTATGAAGGCCAGTTTAGCCTCGCTAGTAACTATAAAGGCCAGTTTAGGATCACCAGTAACTATGAAGGCCAGTTTAGCCTCGCCACTAACTATGAAGACCAGTTTAGGCTCGCCAGTAATTACAAAGGCCAGTTTAGGCTCGCCAGTAACTATGAAGGCCAGTTTAGCCTCGCCAGTAACTATGAGGGCCAGTTTAGCCTCGCCAGTAACTATGAAGGCCAGTTTAGCCTCGCCAGTAACTACAAAGGCCAGTTTAGCCTCGCCAGTAACTATGAAGACCAGTTTAGGCTCGCCAGTAACTATGAAGGCCAGTTTAGGCTCGCCAGTAACTATGAAGGCCAGGTTTATCTCACCAGTAACTATGAAGGCCAGTTTAGCCTCGCCAGTAACTATGAAGGCCAGTTTAGGCTTGCCAGTAACTATGTAGGCCAGGTTTATCTCACCAGTAACTATGAAGGCCAGGTTTGCCTCGTCGGTAACAATGAAGGCCAGTTTAGCCTCGCCAGTAACTATGAAGGCCAGTTTAGCCTCGCCAGTAACTATGAAGGCCAGTTTAGGCTCGCCAGTAGCTATGAAGGCCAGGTTTATCTCACCAGTAACTATGAAGGCCAGGTTTGCCTCGTCGGTAACAATGAAGGCCAGTTTAGCCTCGCCAGTAACTATGAAGGCCAGTTTAGGCTCGCCAGTAACTATGAAGGCCAGTTTAGGCTCGCCAGTAACTATGAAGGCCAGGTTTATCTCACCAGTAACTATGAAGGCCAGTTTAGCCTCGCCAGTAACTATGAAAGCCAGTTTAGGCTCGCCAGTAACTATGAAGGCCAGTTTAGGCTCACCGGTAACTATGAAGGCCAGTTTAGGCTCGCCAGTAACTATGAAGGCCAGGTTTATCTCACCAGTAACTATGAAGGCCAGTTTAGCCTCGCCAGTAACTATGAAGGCCAGTTTAGCCTCGCCAGTAACTATGAAAGCCAGTTTAGGCTCGCCAGTAACTATGAAGGCCAGTTTAGCCTCGCCAGTAACTATGAAAGCCAGTTTAGGCTCGCCAGTAACTATGAAGGCCAGTTTAGGCTCACCAGTAACTATGAAGGCCAGTTTAGGCTCGCCAGTAACTATGAAGGCCAGGTTTATCTCACCAGTAACTATGAAGGCCAGTTTAGCCTCGCCAGTAACTATGAAGGCCAGTTTAGGCTCGCCAGTAACTATGAAGGCCAGTTTAGGCTCGCTAGTAACTATGAAGGCCAGTTTAGCCTCGCCAGTAACTATGAAGGCCAGTTTAGGCTCGCCAGTAACTATGAAGGCCAGTTTAGGCTCGCCAGTAACTATGAAGGCCAGGTTTATCTCACCAGTAACTATGAAGGCCAGTTTAGGCTCGCCAGTAACTATGAAGGCCAGTTTAGGCTCGCCAGTAACTATGAAGGCCAGTTTAGCCTCGCCAGTAACTATGAAGGCCAGTTTAGGCTCGCCAGTAACTATGAAGGCCAGGTTAGGCTCGCTAGTAACTATGAAGGCCAGTTTAGCTTCTCTAGTAGCTATGAAGGCGAATTTAGGCACCCCGGTAACTGTGGAGGCCAGTTTAGCTTTGCCAGTAACAGTTCATCCTCACCAGAAGCAGTGCAAGTAAATTGGTGGGTGCAGCCTCAGCATTGTCTCAGCTTGGCTCAACTGGTGGCACGATTGCCTCTGAGGCAGAAAGCTGTTGATTTCAAGTCGCACTCTAGGACCTGTGTGCATAATCTAAGATGACATACCTGTGCAGTACTGAGAGAGTACTGCACTGTCAGACCAGCTGGCTTTCAGATTAGGTGTTAAACCAAGACCCCAAGTTGACTGTTCCTGTGGTTCGGATAGATATTAAAAAAAAACAAATAAACTGCTTGAAGAAGGGCAAAGAGATCTCCTGGTGTCCTGGCCAAAATTCCTTCCTCAGCCAACATCACCATAAACAGCCAAACTGAAATAAAAACAAAAAATGCTGGAAGTACTCAGCCGGTCAGGCAGTATCTGTGGAGAAAGAAACAGAGTTAACGTTTCAGGTCGATGACCTTTCGTCAGAACTGGAAAAAGTTAGAGATGTAACAGGTTATAAGCAAGTACAGAGGCAGGGAAAGTGGGTTTGCAAAGAACAAAAGGGAAGGAAGGGTGGAAGGCAGGAGAGATTAAAAGACAAAAGGGATGATGGTGCGAGGCAAAAGGAGATGGTAATGGGACAATTAAAGAAACAAAAGATAGGTCTAGATTCGAGGAGGTGTAAATGGGAATGGCAGAATCATCGACAGCTGCCGTCCGAAAAAATGGGGGCAGAGGTTATGGTCTGAAATTGTTGAACTCCATGTTGAGTCTGGAAGGCTGTACAGTGCCTCATCGAAAGATGAGGTGCTGGTCCTCAAGCTTATGTTGAGCTTCATTGGTACAGTGTAGGAGGCCGAGGACAGAGAGGTCAGAGTGGGAGTGGAGCGGAGAATTAAAGTGACAGGCGACCGGAAGCTCGGGGTCACGCTTGCGGACTGAACGGAGGTGTTCCGCAAAGCGGTCGCCCAATCTGCGTTGGATCTCCCCAATGTAGAGGAGACCGCTATCAATGGATAAGCTGGCTATTTGTGGTATATTCAAAATTCTCATCCTTGTTTTCAAATCCCTCCATGGCCTCGCCCCTCCCCTATCTCTGTAATCTCCTTCAGCCCCACAACCCCCACCACCCCCCCCCCCCCCGCCCCCGAGATATCTGTGCTCCTCTAATTCAGCCCTCTCGAGGATCCCTGATTATAATCGCTCAACCTTTGCTGGCCGTGCCTTCCATTGCCTAGGCCCTAAGCTCTGGAATTCCCTGCCTAAACCTCTCCGCCTCTCTACCTCTCTTTCCTCCTTTAAGACGCTCCTTAAAACCTACCTCTTTGACCAAGCCTGCCCTAATTTATCCTTATGTGAATCGGTGTCAAATTTTTTGTCTTAAAATACTCCTGTGCAGTGCTTTGGGATGTTTTACTACGTTAAAGGCGCTACATAAATACAAATTGTTGTTGTTGTTATATTGTTGTGTGCAGATTGGCTGCTGCCTCTGCCTAAATAACAGTCACTACACTTCTATGTAATTCAGTGATGTGAAGTGGTCTGGCATATTTCTGAGAGGTGTGATACGACGCTATATAAACACAAGTCTTTCTTTCACGAGCAGTGAAGACGAATTGAGCTTCACCAGCCAGCAGTGCATATTTCATTCTCCTGCATTAACAGCTCCTTTCAGACTTTTCTAGGTGACATCATAGGGCAGTTCGCAATGTCAAACCGCATAAAACAGGTTAACAGCTGTACTGGCAAAGCAGGCACCGTGCTGTACCTGTTTTTTTTTTCTCTTGACACACAGGATCATCACGCGCAAACACAAAGGATTTGTTCATCACTGGCTTCCCCGGGGTCCTGATTTCTGTCAACTGCACACATGCTGAATCATGTGGCCTGTGACGAGACAAACACTTTAGTCTGTAATCGGAATGAGCAGTGTCTGTGGATGTACAAGCAGTCTGAGACCTCCCATGTGTTTGCTGTTGTGTATGTAATATGTGTGCTACTTGAACCTATGGACAGGACTGCACTACTTGTAGGGCGTAGTGATACGCAGTACCACTCCTGGCCATAGGGGTATAAATAGTACTGTGGGTACTGATCTCCCCTCAGTTCCCGCCTGTGGGCATGAAGTAAAGACCTACGTGCAGTCCCTACCTCCAACCAGTAAAGACCTGTTTGAGTTATACGTTTAAGTCTTTGTGTTAATTGTTCAATACAATACACATACTTAACACTGGCGACGAGTCGGTTCGAACCCTGCGGCAGTTATTCCACGGCGGCTTCGTCCAAAGACAGGACGTTGAAGAGAGGTTTCAATCCTCAACACCCCACTCAAAACTGAAGGGCAGCAGGAATCCTGACAGCTTCCAGCGACTGGAAGCGACAGGCATTAGGACCCTGAAGCCTCCATAACCTCGTGGGTAAGCCAGAGCCCGGGAGGGAGCGAGCAAGAGCCGCGCGAGCGGGTGAGCCAGAGGCCGGGAGCCGCTTCAAGTGCGAGGCGCAGCGCGGGCCAGCGATCGGGACCGAAGATAAGGGCCGCACTCGGGGGCTGAAGGGAGACGGCGTCGGGGGACGGGTGAAGACCGCCAAGCGCGGGAAAACCGCCATTTTGTGGGCGGAGGACGACGGCAAGAGCGGGAAGCCGCCATCTTTGATAACAAGTAAAGAAAATAAAATCTGAGAAATTGCAAATCTACAATGCCTAAACACGGGAATATTAGCACCTTTGATAGTGACCTCGAAGATTGGGCCATATATGTTGAAAGAGTAAAAAATTATTGTAAGGCCAATAAAATTCGTGACCAAGATAAAGCTCTAACATTATTAAATTTAATGGGTGCGAAGACATACGGGCAATTGAAACACCTGTTATCACCAGATGAACCGGCGGATAAGACGTTCGATGAGATTGTTACTGTCCTGAAAGATCATCTAAACCCCACGCCGCTGATGCTAGCGGAACGATTTAAATTTTACGACAGAAGGCAGCTACAGCATGAAAGCAATGCTGAATATTTGCTGGAATTGCGTAAATTAGCGAAATATTGCCAGTTTGGAACGGGACTGACAGATGCACTACGAGACAAATTTGTGTGTGGTTTATTTAAACAGGATACACAAAAGCGACTGCTCGAGGAGAATGAGCTGACGCTTGAGAAGGCGGTCACTATGGCAGCAGCACACGAAGCCGCAGCGAGAGGCACGGCAGTAATGCAGCTACGGTCACCGGAGCTCAGTGCACACAAATTGGGTGTGAGTTCTGGCAAATGTTATCGTTGTGGAAAGACAACGCATGATCAGAACCAGTGTTGGTTTAAAAACCAAGAATGTAGAACTTGTGGTAGGCTTGGACATATAGCTAGAGTATGCAGGTCAGGGAAGAAGACCAGCAACAAGAAGTCACCGCAAGGAAAATACGCAAAGGTACACAAGGTGACCGAACAGGAGTCCGATTCAGACGCTAGCAGTAATGAACTGGCTAGCTTAAGCTGTAATGAACTGGCTAGCTTAAGAGTACTCAACGCTGGTAAGGGTGCAGACCTCCAGACAATTTGGGTCACTCTTCAGATAGAAGGAGTCCAAGTAAAACTGGAATTGGACACTGGATCGGCATTGACGGTCATAAATAAGAAAGATTACGGAAAGTTATTCCAACATATTCCCCTACAGGATACGGGGATTATATTGAAAACATACACGGGGCAAAGAATGTACCCCATCGGGAAAATAGAGGTTGCAGTGGTCCACAAGGGCGAAGACAGTCAAATAATGGACTTATATGTGATATCTGAAGGAGGTCCTCCACTACTAGGATGGGAGTGGATTAGGAAAATGAATATGGACTGGCATTTCCTACAAACAATAACGAGTGAGAACTCGGTGAAGATAGTCGGCCCAGACTCTGGAACGGATGATGGTAAGCCCAACTCAGGTGCAAAAGACAAAGTTTCAGCACAGAATTCCACTGAGCAACAACAACATAGTTTAACTGTGGATTCTGAGTCTGGCAAGTCTACTGATGTGCCCATTTCTGAGGGACACCGGGCTCGAACTCAACTCCATTTCAAACTACAACAGCAATTAGAGCAAATGCTTCGCCGTTTTGAGCAAGAGTTGAATGCAACGAAAGAGTTCTTTGATATAGAGTTGGAGAATCTGGAAAGACAACAGAAGCAGCTGATGGAGAAAATGGAGCAGGAGCACACAAAACGTCTGATGTCAGAGGAGTTAACGGTCAGCCAACTCCTGCATATGCTGAAGGACAGGACTCTGAAATGGGAAAAACTTGAACACGAACTTCAATATTCAAACGAAAGGGGTTCGGAGCTCTCAAAGGTTATTGGAAGAGCTGAGGTGGCAACACAGACTGAGATGACTGCAACAGAGCAGCCCTTGGATGCCAAAAGTACGCTGACTCACGTCAACGTAGAACAACAGACCGCTGAAACAGCTGCTCCGGTAGAGGGATTGAATAGTCCGATCAATCAATCTCCAAAAGAAGTTGAAGTAGTAAAATCTCAAATGAGGTCATTAGTAAACGACTTGCTGAAAGCCCAGAAAAAGCTGGATGAAGAGGTACGCATGAAGAAGTCTCTTCAGGAAAGATGTCTGGACTTGGAACAAAAGCTGGCTAACGCCCAGCTGGGTATGGAGGAAATAGAAGACCCTCTCGCTGGCCTAGATCAGGATGACACCGAATATTACTATGTCCTGTCCTGCCCAACTTGTAACTTCGACTCCCACCATACAGAAATCATGGAGGTGCACCGAAAGTCTACGGAACATCGGGAGAAGGTGGCTCTACTACGGAAAAAGGAGGAAGAGAAGGAGGAACTGCGCATGCAGCTGGCAGCTGACAGTGGAGCCCAGAGAGTCTCCAAGAAGCAGAAAAGGAAAAGTCGAAACAGAAGATGACCCATCTGAACCATTATTACCTCTACCAGATCACACACGTGGTCCCTCCGAACGGAGCCAATTCAGTTCGGAAGTTCAAACTGTTAAATCCATGGAAGGACTATTGAATGAGCCACTCCAGCAACATGAACCGACTACACCACAGAGATTGAATCTGTGAACTGTTTTCCGCAGAGACTGAATCTGTGATCTGTTTTGACATGAAGTTATCTATGTATCTATGTTATTCTGTTATGTAAACCTGAAGTTATATATGTATATATGTTATTACGTTATGTTAAATGGGGAGATGACTGTAAAGCTAAGAAGGGAGGAATGTTGTGTATGTAATATGTGTGCTACTTGAACCTATGGACAGGACTGCACTACTTGTAGGGCGTAGTGATACGCAGTACCACTCCTGGCCATAGGGGTATAAATAGTACTGTGGGTACTGATCTCCCCTCAGTTCCCGCCTGTGGGCATGAAGTAAAGACCTACGTGCAGTCCCTACCTCCAACCAGTAAAGACCTGTTTGAGTTATACGTTTAAGTCTTTGTGTTAATTGTTCAGTACAATACACATACTTAACATTTGCGTCATCAATTTTTGATCTTTTAAGTTTTAGACGGTCTGCCAGGCAGGTGCAGGAAGGAGTATATGCCTCACGAAAGCTAACTCAACTCTCGTGGTGATTCTTTTTTCTCCGCGGGCGACAGGCGTCACAGTCTGAAACACCAGTTGCTTGCTCCATTGGTCCATTCTTAAGACTTCAGCAAAAGAAACAGGATTGCAAAATTACTGCTCGAGGGTTATGTACTGACCTCGAATTCAAAGTTATTGTTCCAGATAGTTCAAGGAAATTTTATTTTCAGTTGTAGCGTCTGAAATTTGTCTTTTTACCTCTTTTGGCTTTCATTTTTTGTTTCTTTCACTTTCTTCCTTTACTTTGGCAAAAATGTATATTTTTGTTCACCATTTTAAGTTAGTTTTAACACAACCCCCGCCGCCCACAAACGCACTATTTCACAGTTGACCAGGTGACTTAATCCAATTTGTGCTCTGTGATTGTAAGAGGGTGAATGAGAGCAACCCTCCCTATCGAGAGTTTCCTCACTTACACTCGGCGCCTCCATCGTGGCCAGGTCACATAGATTCACAAGATGCAGTACTGAGCTCGTACACCAATGCTGTCAGGTGACCTGTCAGCTGTGGCTCAGTGGGTAGAACTCGTGCCTCTGAATCAGAAGGTTGTGGGTTCAAGTTCCCACTCCACAGTACTTGAGCACAAAAATGCAGGCTGACACTCCAGTGCAGTAATAAGGGAGTGCTGCATTGTCAGAGGTGCTGTCTTACGGATGAGACATTAACCCTGTGAAGCCCTGTCTGCTCTCTCAGGTGGATGTAAAAGATCCTATATGGCACTATTTCGAAGAAGAGCAGCGGAATTACTCTCTGGTGTCCTGGCCAATATTTATCCCTCAATCAACATCTAGAACATATTGGCCTAGAAATTCAGTTGCGCCCCATTTGGGGCGCCAAACTCGCCTGGGCGCCGGAATTACCGCTCCGGACGGAGCCGCTTGCGCCAGCGCGATATTCAGTTTCAGCACCCCAAACGGAAGCGGGGCGCTGCTCGAGGCGCCCCGCGTCCCTCTTGGGGCGCTGCAACTGAATATCGCAGCACAATGTGCCGCTGCGTCACGGCGCGCTGCGGTACTGCAGGCCTTCCTCCCCTTCTTAAAGGGGAGGGGCCTGCACCAGCGCGATCAGAGATCGCGAGTGCCGGCAAAAGAGCCCGGCACCGAGGAGAGGTGCCGGGCTCTTGGGACACAGCCGGCACTGCCCGGGGGGGCGGGGCTCAGGAGGCCGGGAGACGGCGGTGCGAGGAGGTGCCGGCAGGCAGCCAGCAAAAAAAATGGCCACCCTGCACCTCCCCTTTAATTAACGCCACTACCGCCGCAGGTCGGCCCCCCTGAACCGGTCGCAAATTGCGACCGGCGTTACAGCGGGGGGCGCGACCCAATATCGCGATCGGGGCGCTGCGCACACCGATGACGTCATTGGTGGTGGCGCAGCGCTACAGGCTAACGCCACCATTAACGCCCCGCTAAATTTCGCGGGGGGCGTGGCCAGTGGCGCTAAAGCCACTAAGTGCCCTCTTTGGGTGCTAACTGGTGGCGCAGCCCACCGAAGTTCTAGGCCATTATATTTTTTATCTACACCTTTGTTTTGGCCTTTCCCCCCCCCCCCTTTCTTTTTTTTTCTCTCTCCCACATGGCAGCTGTCTCCCATTCTACCCGAACATTTCACACCTAATCTGAGCCGTCTTTTGTCTCCACTAGTCCTATCACCATCTCGTCTGGTTTTGAATACCTCTTAATGTCTCTTCTTCTCTTTTGTTCTCTCCCAGCCTGGCCTCTTAATCTATTTCATTTCCTGTGCCTCTTTAGTCTTGACAAAGGGTTTTGAACCGAAACGTTGACTCTAATTTCTCTCCACGGATGTTGCCTGGCCTGCTGAGTTTTTCCAGCATTTTCTGTTGTTATTTCGGATTTCCAGCATCTGCAGTATTTTGCTATCGATCTAGAACAGATTCTCTGGTCATTATCACATTGCTGTTCGTGGGAGCTTGCTGTGTGCAAATTGGCTGCTGTGTTTCCTACATTACAACAGTGACTACACTTTTTTTTTTAAGTACTTCATTGGCTGTAAAAAGCTTTGGAACGTCCGGTGGTCATGAAAGGTGCTATATAAATGCAAGTCTTTTTACAGGAAACTTTCGATTAACCGGCCCCTAAATAACCGGAAATGTCGGTTAACCGGCAAAATTCAGGAGTAGGTTCAGGTAACTTTTATTACTTTTTTTACTCCATTTGTTGCTGTGCAAGGGTGTGGCTGCAGCTGTTGCTAAGCTACAGAGACGCTTGGAACTTGTGGCCATTGTTCTGAACCTGTTGCTAAGCAACAGGGTTTGTTGCTTTATACGGAGCTCTGAGCTCCGTATCTTTTACTATAGCGTTCGGTTATCCGGAATTGTTGATGAACCGGCACCACGTCGGTACCGTCCGTGCCGGATAACAGAAAGTTTCCTGTACTACATGCTGTTGCATGTCTAAAGGCCAAACGCGATCTCAAGTTTACGAGACATTAAGCCGCTCACATCAAGGACATAAGTGATGTAATAAAACTCACTACGCACTTGGTTTGAGCGTAAAGCAAGGCTTTAATCAACTTGTTTCAGAACATGGAGGTCTAGTTGTACTTCACTAGCTCCTTGTCTTACAAAATGTCCCTGGCAAGCTGGGGCCCACGCCCGAGTATTTATACTCCTTGGACGGCGCCACCAGCTGGCCATCCAGCGTTATTTCATAGGTAGTTTCTTGATGAATGATGAGATTTATGACAATAAGACAAACGGGATTTTCTGTTAAAATGCTTTTTTGTCCAGCTGTTCGCCAAGGAGGCATAGACATGCACTGTATGTATTGTAACAAGAAAAATAACACCAAACTAAGGAATTGCATAGACAGGACCATTTATTGTTTCACAGTTGGAAACACAAAATTGGTTTTTTTTTTGCTCTTCATTTTAAGCCCTCTTTTCTCTCCCTATTTTGTCCCTTCCCCTGCACCAGCCCTGCACACCAGTCACCAACTGAGAAGATGTGCAGACGGCTCGTTTCATGGCTTCTGCCAAGCAATCGGCCTTCAGTTATTACACCAGTGCAGTCTGGGATGATTTACCCTCTTGTTCATTCTCCCTTATGGAGATGAATTCCACTCGGCATTTCTTCCCGAACAGGCTGGGCAAGATCAGGAACTCACCAAGCAGGAGCACCGCGGATGGCAAAAAAACTCACCCTACTTCTCTGTGGGACGGTGCATTAGAACAATGAGGCGCTAGAGCCTTGGGCTTCCCTTTTAAGCATTTTCCAAGTTCACAGTTTCCACACCACTGCCACCCTTCCCCCCAGTGAAAAAGAGAAATTCAAATGGCATCTAACGGGAAACAGAGACTAAGAACGTTTTAAACAGAAGTAAACAAACTGGAATTTTACATAATTTATCCCGAGATAATCCATTCTCTCACACACTTCTGTTAACTAACTAACAAATGGCTGGGAAACCTTGGCAGGGTGGCATTCAATTGCAGCCGCCCACATCCTTTGTTTACAGAACAAAATATCAACATGAGACCGCCTCCACGGTAAAACCACCCCACCAAATAAAACAGCTCCCCTTTCCAAATTATAAAAATGCCACAACAACTGCTGAAAGAACAGGATAGTGTACAAATTCCACTGACCGAGCCAATAGTTTCAAGACTTCAGAAAAAGGGCACCCCAGTAAACAGTCTGTTCTTATATGCCTGCTCTAACTATTTTTAAGGGTGTCTCACCACTCCTTGTTGTCGCAGAATACTGACGTTTCCTGAGGGTGGCGGACAGCAAAGGAGCGGTGGACACCCTGCTGCTTATGGCCTCTGGCTCAGCTTGCTCTGTGGGGGAGGTGAGGGCAGACGCCGTCCCAGAAGGGTCTGGAGCCTCCTCATCGGCGGTTTGACAGGCGACCGAGATCTGCGCAGAGGGACTGGGCACCAGGGCGGCATTGACGTTCCGCAGGAGCTCCACCAATACTGACATTTGATTGGACAGCCTGACTAGCCTCTTGCCCAGCTTCCGAGAGAAACTATTGATTCCTTCTCCCAAGGTTTCTTGCAGCTGCGTCAGATCTCTGTGCAGGATGTGAAACCCTTCCTGTTGTAGCTCCAAGAACTTGGAAGCCAGGATCTCCCCTACCTCTCCCTCTGGCTGTTGGCACCCAAACCCAGCATTTCTGTATTGGCCAACCCCCCTGGTTCCCCTAGAAAGACTCCTGGAAGCACTTTGTGCTGGACTATCCTGGACACTCTCCTCCTCCTCCTTTGGCAGGTAGTCTCTCATAGCCGCTGGAGTGGCCCATGGATCGGAGCTGCCAGCTGGCATATCGTGGCTACTCTCCCCACGAGGAGGCTCCATGGACCCGCTCCCTCTGGTGGTGTCTGACCTGGATGTGGCGATGAAGGAGGGGCTGGGCCGGTTGCTGAACTCTGTGTGAGGATGAGAACCATTGAGATATTACAATATCAAATATGAATCTTTGACCCCGTTGCCCTACACAATTAACCAACTACCTTCATGGCTCAGTAATGAGAATGAAAGGAGGAGGCCGGGGTACTAATCTCCTAAACCGGGTTTGCTGTCCTGGTGACTTTTGAGAATGACCCAGTTGAGTAATGTTCGTATTTTCAATAAAATATCTAGCACCGTTATATTCTTGCCAGTCCCATTAACTCATTCGACCCAACCCCCCTCTTCAACTAGGTTCCCTATAATTAAGTGGGTAATAGTACCATGCGGTACCAGGAATGATCCATGGCCGGTACTATTTATGATCCTACCCTCTGCATAAAGCAAGTTCTCTCTACCTTCTTCTCTTGCTCCTAGCTTCCTAACTTTTAACATATGCCCTGGTATTTGAATCCTTTGCCCCTGTGAACAGTTTACCTGGATCAGCTTTGTCAATCAGTCTCCTTAAAATGTCCTTTTTCCAAACAGGACTAGCCCAACTTCCTCAACTATTCCTTAAGGGACATAAATAAGTGCCTGAGATTAAGTCACCCTCCACATCTAGAGAAAGTCCGCCATTCAATGAGATCATGGCTGATCTTCGACCTCAACTCCACTTTCCCGCCCGATCTCCATATCCCTTGATTCCCCGAGAGTCCAAAAATCTATCTATTTCAGCACAGCCCTCTGGGGTAGAGAATTCCAAAGATTCACAACCCTCTGAGTGAAGAAATTTCTCCTCATCTCAGTCCTAAATGGCCGACCCCTTATCCTGAGACTGTGCCCCCTAGTTCTAGACTCTCCAGCCAGGGGGAAACAACCTCTCAGCATCTACCCTGTCAATCCCCCTCAGAATCTTGCATGTTTCAATGAGATCAACTCTCATTCTTCTAAACTCCAGAGAGTAGAGGCCCAATCTACTCAATATCTCCTCACAGGACAACCCTCTCATCCCAGAAAGTCTTCTTTCTGACTAAAAGTCTTACATCTATGTGTGTCCGTCACACCTCAAAATATCACGCCTCAAAGTACAGGAAACTCTTTTTTATCCGGCATCGACGGGACCGGCGTGCTGCCGGTTGATCAAAAAGTCCGGATTACAGAGAGGTATACTTACTAAGGTACGAGAGCCCCGTACACGGCCACAGATCCAGGCGTCCCTGTTGCATGGCAACAGGTGCAGGAACCCCAGTTACACGGCCACAGATCCAGGAACCCTGGTTACACAGCCACTAATATGAAGTAAAACTTACCTGAACCTACTCCTGAATTTTGCCGGTTAAGAGAGATTTCCGGTTATTTAGGTGCCGGTAAAAAGAGAGTTTCCTGTATCACACTTTGTCACGTATGCAAAGTATACATCAACTTGAACTTGTTTAACCCAAAATAAACAGCAACAAGTCACAACCGAACAATATTTTTTAAGTATTAACAAGAGAAAGAAGAAAAAAGCCTGTTGATTTCCTGCTGATTTCTTCTGTCCCTGATAACCTCGCCTCTCCCTAAGCGGGGGAGTTGTGATTTGCAAGAAGTTCCTCATTTGAGAAGCGTCCCTTGGAACAATTACCTGCGACTGACCTCAGGATTGCCCCATTTAGACCACTTCCCCAACAGAAAAAAGCTGAGCAGCTAACTAACTGCCTTAATGAAACAGGACAGATTAAACACCACATTCTTGATAGTACTTGATATAAATCAATCATTCATGAAAGAAAGACCTATGAAATAATACTGAGCGGCCTATGGGTGGCGCTGTCCAGGGAGAGTATAAATACTCGGGCACGGGCCCAGCTTGCGCAGGACATTCTTAGCAGGAACTAGTGAAGGACACAACTAGACCTCCATATTGTAAAACCGTTGATTAAAGCTTTGTTTAATGCCGAGACCAAGTGCCTACTAGTTTTCTTACATCAGTACTCAAAGACCCCAGGCTACCCTTGAGCAGAAACATCACAGACGACCAGCTGCTTTTAAAAGAAAGTATCACGGAACGAGTTCGGTAAATGACAATGGTTTTACATTAAGTACGCCTGTGCAAGTACTTTAAATAAGGTGGCGCGCAGAATGGCAGACATCACTGCCTAATCTACAATTTCTAGAATGGTAATTGGTCTGCACCAGTGGCTTCAACTTCCAACACCAGACACAGCCTCTGTGGGAATGAGCTTGCAAGGTTTGATTCATTTGTGGGAGGGAGGACAGACAGCTGGTTATACATGTTCCCCCGCCCCCACCCCCACCCCCGCCACCATAAGAATATAAGAATTAGGAGCAGGAATAGGCCATACTGCCCTCTGAGTCTGCTCCGCCATTCAATAAGATCATGGCTGATATTCGACCTCAACTCCACTTTCCCGCCCGATCCCCATATCCCTTAATTTTCCTAGAGTCCAAAAATCTATCGATCTCAGCCTTGAATATACTCAACGATTCAGCATCCACAGCCCTCTGGGGCAAAGAATTCCAGAGACTCACAACCCTCCGAGTGAAGAAATTCCTCCTCATCTCAGTCTTATTGGTTTTGAAGGCCTTGTCAACAACACGCACATCCCAAAGAATGATATAAAAGATACAAGAAGATCCCTGGTATGATCTCAGCCAGGACAGCACTTGGGGTGCTGCAACTGGCCTCTAAACCCTTGGGGTTAAAGAGGTAAAACTCCTACTGGATGCCCGCTTCCGATCACTATCTAGTGGCTCTTGCAGAAAACGTTTATGTGCGGATTCTCAGTGAGAGAGAATCGGGGCTCAGCTGTAATGCTCCCGCAGTTAAAAAGCGTGCTGAAACTCAGGGGGAAAGATTCGGTTGCTTTGCGCCTCCTGTTAGCGCTAACCGGGCACAAAGCAACTACTGCCTGGGAGCGGCGCCGCCAACGTCTCCCACAAAATTCAGCGGGAGGTTAGTGGCGGCGGCAACAGGCAGCGCCCCACTTGCGCCCCGGCCTCGATCTTTGGGAGCGCCCCGACTTACCGCCGGACGCTACGTCCAACAGGGTCAGGGGGGGTCTACTTGCGGCCGGGGAGGCGCTATTTAAAGGCGAGGTGCGGGGCGGCCATTTTTGTTGCTGGCCGCCTGCCAGCACCTGCCTCCGCTCCCGTCCTCCTTACCCGCTCCCCCACGGAGTGCCGGCTACGCTCCATGAGCTCGGCACTTCTCTTGAGTGCCGGGCTCTTTTGCCGGCACTCCCGATCCCCGGGGACCCAGCTGGGCCCCGGGTCGCGCTGCGCAAGGCCCCTCCCCTTTAAGAAGGGGAGGAAGGCCTGCAATACCGCGGCACGTAGCGCCATGATATTCCCTCGCAGCGCCCCAAGAGGGAGGCGGGGCACTTCCAGTAGCGCCCCACTTCCCTCTTGGGGCGCTACCACTTTATTTCCGTCGCGGGGGCACTAATTTTTCTGGGGCGCTGCCCCAAAGGGGACCCTACTCAATTTTTAGCCCTCAGTGTCACGGCTCACATGTAAGTAATGGTCACTTAGGTGAAGTAGGAGATAGTGCCTGGCACTCACAGAACTAAAACCCAACAAGGAAATCTGAAACCCTCTCCCCCAAATAGCTGTTGAGGCTGGAGGTCAATTGAAAATATCAAACCTGAGATTGATAGATTTTTTTTTTTGGTTAGGTAAGGGATACGAAACCAAGGTGGCTCAAGAGTCGAGATACAGATCAGCCATGATCTAATTGAATGGCATAACAGGCTCGAGGAGCTGAATGGCCGCCTCCTGTTCCTAGGAGCTAATGGCTTCAAGAAGAGCAGCAGAGGAGGGGAAGAAAGGAATTTTTTTTTTTTTAATGTGTTCGGAGTCTGAGTGCTGTTCAGAAAGGAAATCAATTGTTTGCACATCTAAACCACATCCAACTTTGAACACAGAATGCTGTTTGACCATGCACGCACACAGACCAAGGCCCCCGATCCTGCCCTGATCAAACATTTACACACACACAGAGCTATAAACACTATTCACACACACACCGGTGGGTGTCCAAGAATGACAACAGCCCACATATTTACATTCCACAAGTGCTAGGAACACCAGGCTTACCTAATGTGGTTTCCTCATCGTCATCAGTAAATCTGGTGTAGTCCTGAACAATTTTCTTCGGCTGGCCTTTTCGTTTGCGCTTACGTCCTTCCTTGCTTACTTCATTTATCTCATCTAATAATGAAAAGAGTTACATATATATATATTTTTTTAAATTACTGCCCAGGAAACCCTCCCATATATAGGGTTGACAAATAATTATCCCCATGTTAATCTACCACATGTAGTGCAAAGGTCTTCCAGGAAATTAATTTTGCACAAGAAGTGATTGCACAAAGTGCACTTCACACCAGTATTTGCCGATTTACACTCTCTATGACCTTTTATGATAAATACATGTTTTGTTTCATTTTTTATGAGTGGTAGGTGTCATGAGAAGACATCAATATTTCATGTACAGTAATTGATGCATAAAACGTTCTTACTGTGAATGTTCCAATGTCCTTTAGGGGAGGAAACCTGCCGCCTTTGCCTGGTCTGGGCCTATATGTGACTCCAGAGGGCCTAGATAAAGTGGATAGAAAGGACCTAATTCCCTTAGCAGATGGGTCAAGAACCAGGAGGCAGAGATTTAAAGTAATTGGGGGAAGGTTTAGAGGGGAAATGTCTTCACCCAGAGGGTGGTGGGGGTCTGGAACTCACTGCCTGAAAGGGTGGTAGAGGCAGGAACCCTCACATTTAAAAAGTACTTGGATGTGCGCTTGGGATGCTGTAACCTGCAGGGCTACGGACCAAGAGCTGGGAAGTGGGATTAGGCTGGACGGCTCGTTGTTGGCCGGCGCGGACACGATGGGCCGAAATGGCCTCCTTCCGCGCTGCAACTTTCTATGATTCAGTCGTACATCACACAGTTGACTCTAAACTGCCCTTCTGAAGTGGCCTTGCGCAAGCCACTCGGTTGCATCATACCGCTACAAAGAACGCGCAGACTGCAGCGGTTCAAGAAGGAGGCCCACCACCACCTTCTCAAGGGGCAACTGGGGATTGCCAGTGACGTCCATACCCCGTAAATGAATTTTAAAAATCACTTGAGGTTTATACAGTGATAATCTACAGGTTTTTATTAGCAAGTACCAGTCATTATTATTTATATATATATTTGGTATATACCATGGGTCACATATCTGCCTCCGCAACTCTCACTGCCTCAACCCATTACCCTTCAGGTACAGGAAACTTTGGTTTAACTGTCCGGAATGCTCGATCCACCGGCAAAAATCAGGAGCCGTTTCGTTAGTTTTTTTTTGTTTTCGTTGCTTTTTTTTCACCAGTCAGGCTCTGCAAGGTCTCGCTGAAGCTGTTGCTAAGCTACAGAGATGCTTGCAAGGTACGGCCGACTATTTAAGCAACAGGGTTTGTTGCCAGATACGGAGCGTATGTTTCAACATTAGCGCTGGTTTGTCCGGCAGTTTTGATGGGACGGCAACAGCTCGGTCCCGTCGGTGCCGGATATCACAAAGTTTCCTGTAGTATGGCAGACATTGCTTACAATCGACATGTTCTTTGTAGCAATCAGTTTTTTTCCCTTCTCTACACATGCACACATGAACTCAGGGACTGTACGGTGTCAGCTGTGGCTCAGTGGTAGCACTTGCGTCTCTGGGCCTAAAGGTTCTGGCTTTAAGTCCCTCAACCTCCCGAGCTGCAAGTTGGCTGACCCCCTTGGTCTCGCAAGCAATGCCCCACAGAGATCCACTGGACTCCGTTAAAATCTTAAAACAGAGTTACGTTTATTAAATTTGGAAAAACCTGATTGAAGACCTAAGTACCACGGTGAGCAACTAAAACATTACCAAGGCTGAGAACAGTAAATGAAAAACATGATGCATGAAACAGCAGTGATAAAGGGGTAAACTCACTGATCTTGATCAAGTCACACTCAAAGTGAGCAAGGGCCAAAGACAGGGCGACAGTATTGCCAAATTTTGTTTGACAATCGCTCCTGTGAAGCGCCTCGGGACCAATGTTGCCCTTTTAGTCGCGTGGCTGCGCAGCGGTCTGGAGGTCCCACGCAGCCGGCTCACCGGCATTTAAATGGAAAAAAGCTGCGCGCATGGGCGGAAAATTTGAACGGGCCGCGCAGCCTGTTAAAGGGGCCACGCGCGCGGGCACCTAAAAAAAAATGAGAGGGAAACACTGCATGGGACGTTTTACCACGTTAAAGGCACTGTATAAATGCAAGTTGTAGTTGCTGCTGTAATGCCGATTCCCTAAACCATGCACCATTCGAGTACTTCTCCCGAACTGGGAGCCAGGGTTCAGCGAATTTACCCCAAGAGTGTCACCAACCTGGGGTTTTAAAAACCTGTAGATTGTGGGAGGAAGGCAAGACCGAAAGCAAAACATTACTGTTGCCAAATTTAGAGGAGCATTTAATTTGGCCCAGAAATTCGGCTCTCCCCGGGTGTGTACGCACGGGGTACTCACCCGTAGGCCGAATGGAATTGCGGGTTTCCTGCATGCACTGCGCATGCGCGGGAAACCGGCACTTCCGATCCTCTGAACGAAGGGGTTCAGAGGTCGAACGCACGCGCAGGGGAGGCTGCGTGTGCGCTTTGAACTTAGTTTTTTTTTTACAGGTTTTTCCGGGAGGGTAAGCCTGCAGGATTTACACATTTAAAAAGCAGGCGTAAGTGGTCAATTAATTAAAATTAAAACATTTTTTCCACAGGTTTATTATTTTTTAATACTTTAAAGGAAGGTAAGTTTATTTTTAGCCCCGTTATAAAATAAAATTACTTTTTTCAAAAATTTAAATTATTGTTTAAAATAGTTATTTAATGTAATTTATGGTTTATTTAAAAAGTGTGATTTTTTAAAAATTTATTTGAAGGTTTACTGCTATTTTGGGCCCGTAGTATTTATAAGTTTTCACAGGTCTACCTGTCAATCTTATGAATGGGCTTTTCCCTCCTCCGATTGGCTGCCCATGGCTCACGTGATCCCAGGGGACGCATCGCACTAACTACGCCCCTGGGACACGCAAGCACAGTGCGCCGGCAGCTGGACCAGGCCCCGGAGCGGAATTCCACGGGGCCCTACAGCTCAACTGCCGGCGCGCAAGGTAAGTGCAGGTCGGGGGCTTACACCCGCGGGAAGCCCCCGACCCGAAATTCTGGGCCAATGTGTTTGTATGGCATTCCTCTGTCTGCTAGTTCAACGGAGGCGCTAACCTGTTCAGCCTCCCTGACTATTATCCTTCGGTCACAATTACAAAGCATCCACAGATTTTAATTATTCTTCCCTTTGTAAAGTGCCTCATTCATAATTCAATTAACTGCAGAATAATCACAGAGTCAGTTTTCCCCGACAATTAATTCGTTTTAATGAATGTTCATGTTTTTCATATGCGGCACTTTTAAGTTTGGTCAGGGGTTCTGCTATTAGTAAAAACATGATCACCAGCACAACTTCAAATCCTACACGCACGAAACAAAGCGTTCAGTCAAAAATGTAATTGCTAGCAAGAAGTTATGGGCTGGATTTTCCTCCGCTATCTTGTCTGAAATCGGGTGAGTTAGTGGCAGAAAAGGGGACAAAATTGGGCAGTAAGGCCTTCACGTTCCCTACTGAGCGCCATTTCCCTCTTCTTGCCCCTTCCCCACCCACTATATGTAAATGCTGACCCCAGGGGGAAGACGGCAGGGGGGGGGCGGCGGTGGTGTTAGCAGGATTCGGTTTCCCAGCTGTTTTTGCTACCCGGCCTTCACCTCTCTTACTGCCACTCCCAGGACTGCCTGGAGACAGTGGCGGTAGGCCCGGGGTAGCGGCAGTAAGGCCCCAAAATTCTTGGGTTTTTTTTTATTAGTCGTTCTTGGGATGTGGGCGTCGCTGGACAGGCCAGCACTTATTGGCCATCCCTAGTTGTCCCTGGGAAAGTGGTGGTGGGCTTTCATCTTGAACCGCTGCAGTCTGTGTGGTGAAGGTACTCCCAGAGCGCTGCCAGATTTTGATGGGAGGATGCGCTCAATGAAAAGAAGTTCAAGGGTGTGGCTGAATATCGAGATCTAGGAATTCAAATGCATAATTCTGTGAAAGTGCAAGTGCAGATAGATATAGCCATAAAAAAATGCCAATTGCATTTGGTGTTTTATAAATAGGGGCATAGAGGGCGATTTTGGGGGCGTGTTACAGGCAGGACTGCTGCTTGTCAGGTTTTAGTCCCGCCTCCATCGACTTGTGGCCAACACACCCGCCCCCAAATTCTCCCATTTTCCTGGCAGTCCCGCCTCCATACCCGCCTCCCCAGGGCTGGCAAAATCGCCCCCATAGAGTACAAGAGCAAAGAGGTTATATGATAAATTTGGCCACAGTTAGCGTACTGTGTGCAAGCAGCCCGTTATAGAAAGGACATTAAAGCCTTACAGAGCAGAACAATTATTCATTGGGACGACACCGGGGTTGAGAAAACATAAGAAATAGGAGCAGGAGTCGGCCATTCGGCCCCTCGAGCCTGCTCTGCCATTCAATAAGATCATGGCTGATCTTCTACCTCATCTTCACTTCCCCGCCCGATCCCCATATCCCTTGATTCCTTTAATATCCAAAAATCTATCGATCTCTGTTTTGAATATACCCAATGACTCAGCATCCACAGCCCTCTGGGGTAGAAAATTCCAAAGATTCACCACCCTCTGAGTGAAGAAATTTCTCCTCATCTCAGTCCTAAATGGCCGACCCCTTATTCAGAGACTGTGACCCCTGGTTCTAGACTCCCCAGCCAGGGAAACATCCTCACAGCATCTACCCTGTCAAGGCCCTTAAACTTTTATATGTTTCAATGAGATTCACTCTTATTCTTCTAAACTCTTGAGAATATAGGCCGAGTCTGCTCAAACACTCCTAATAGGACAATCCCCCCATCCCAGGAATCAGTCTAGTGAACCTTCGTTGCACTCCCTCTCAGGTAATTACAGCCTTCCTTAAGTGAGGAGACCAAAACTGTACACAATACTCCAGGTGTGGTCTCACCAGGGCCCTGTATAATTGCAGTAAAACGTCTTTACTCTTATACTCCAATCCTTTTGCAAAAAAGGCTGACCTACCATTTACTTCCCTAATTGCTTGCTGTACCTGCATGTTAACTTTCTGTGATTCGTGTACAAGGACACCCAGGTCCCTCTGAATACCAACATTTGCCAATCTCTCACCATTTAAAAAGATTTAATAGAGGTTTTTAAAATACTGAGAGTGAAATGGGATAAACTATTTGCCCTGGTTGGGGAGTCAGTGGCGAGTGAGTATCGATTTAAAATTGTCACTAAAGAGTGAGGAGAGAGGTTAGAAATTTTTTTTTTTGCACGGAGTGTTGTTAAAGCATGAAATAATTTTCCACTGGATGTAGCTGAGATCATCTTTTAATGGAAAAGTGGATAAACATTTGAAGTAGAAGGAGATGCAGGATTCTGTGGAGTAAGCACAACAGTGGGATGAGTTTTGGACACCTCCAAGCAAAAAGCCAGCATAGGCACCATGGGGGCGATTTTCTGACGTCGGAGGAGGCGGGTTTGGAGGCGAGAAAATCAGGAACAATGAGGGCGGGTTCGGAGCCCGCCTCCGCGGGATTTTGCCGGTGCCGGTTTTGGAGGTCGGGAAACGGTCCCGCCTCCAGCTGGCCATAGCGCTAGTTAACATCATTAAATGCTCGTTAAGGGCCTCTCTAAGCCTATTTTGAGAGGCCCTAGTGATTTTTCGAGCATTTCGGCGTGTTCCACGACCCTCCTAAACCACGCCAGCTAAACCTGGCGGGTTTGACTCGTGGGTGGTCTCCTCACAGCTGCAGGTCCAACGATTCATCATTTATTTCATCAAGGATTACTTGCAGGTGCCAGAACTTTGCTTTAAAAGGTCTCTGAGCACTTTTAGAAGGCCTTCCAAAGTCGGAGATGCTGCAGCTTGAATCTATCAACTGTGGGACCTCCTTGGAAGACCCTCTCCCCGCTTGCAATGAGCGCTTCCCCAATGGAGGCATCTGCAAGCAGCATGGGAACCATTCGTTTTCTTTCTCCATGGACCTCAGATAAGGAAGAGGAGGAGGCTGAGGAGGAGGAGGATCTGGAGGAGGAGCAGGAGGAGGTCAGAGCGCCGGTGTATCGACCAGCAGCAGCACGCGAGCACATGGCAGCCCGGGATGCAAGGGAAGAACTTATCATGACCAGATTTGCATAGGTTGCCCAAGGTGGCACATGTCCTTGGCTCCATCCTAAGACATCATTGACAATGGACATGACTCTCTGGCCTCCTTTCACTCAGGTCACCAACCTGACAACGCAGGTGTGGCGGGGCCCGCAATCTGGAGCTGCCTAAGGCGAAAGAACAGATGTCGTAACGCCAACATTTTGGCATCAAATCATTTTAATGCTTTCCAACAGGGATGGCATTTCATCAATACACAGAAACATTCTCCCAATCTGCACATAGATCTGGAGGTTATATCCCTTGCCAGCTGTACCCACACAGCCTTGGTTTCTTTGGGAGGCCTCTTCCTCCCAGATGAGTAGAAGAGCACCTCCCTGCTAGCTGTCACCCCCTCAAACAACATTTGCAGCGCCTCATCCGAGAGCCTCGGGGAGGCCCTTGCCTTGGAATTGGACAGAGTGGTTTCTCAGAATATGTTGCAGGTGGTGCAGCATTGGCAGAAATCCTGTGGAATGAGCCAAGGCAGCAAGAAGCCATAAAATCAGACTGGAAAAGTGATGTCAGCAGAGGCGAGTTTCAGTCCCAAAACACTAATTGACCGAGGGCATCCCACACCTCTGAAATCAAGTGGCCAATCGCAAATTTTTGAAAGCTATCAGTGGAGGCGGGTTTCAAACCCACCCAAACTGAAAACCGCCTCCATCTCGCCTCCAGTGGGAAAATCGCCCCCAATGTTCTCCTTTTGTGCTACAAACTTTTACCGTCATCCTCGGTAATCTTCTGCAAAATTCATGGTGTGGAGGACCCTGGGCTCAAACACATACCTAACCACTTCTTGAAAACTCCAATAAAACAAACCCTTTGTTTGCACATTAATACAGGAAACTCTTTTTTATCCGGCACCGGTGTGGTGCCGGTTTATCAAAAAGTCCAGATTACAGTGAGGTATAGTTAAAAGGTACGAGAGCTCCGTACACAGCAACAAATCCAGGCTTCCCTGTTGCTTAGCAACATGTGCAGGAACACCAGCCACAGACCAAGCGTCCCTGTTGCTTAGCAACATGTGCAGGAACCCCGATTGCACAGCCACAGATCGAGGAACGGCCACTAATATGAAGTAAAACTTACCTGAACCTACTCCTGAATTTTGCCGGTTAACCGAGATTTCCGGTTATTTAGGTGCTGGTAAATCAAGAGTTTCCTTACTATAACCCAGTATGTCCCTTGTGCTGCAGCACCTCGATACCATGCACCAATTATTTTCTTAATCTGTACAGACTTTACTCATTTCTTACTTGTACTGATGAGAATTTTATTTTTCCGAGACAGTTTGTTAACTTTCTTGTCCTTTTCTTTGGTCTTTGTTTTCCGAACTCGCTGCATTTCTGAATCCTCGTTGCCTTTGGGTATGGAAGGCTCGGCCGGCGCAGTGTTCTCGCTGTGTGGGAAGAAACGTTTCGCGTGAGCACAGACGAAAAACAAGCGCGTCAGCGCCAGCATGTCAGTAAGTTAAAGGTCGCGTCATTAATCTGGTGAAAGTTTGGGAATCCTGTCGGGAAGCACTGCTTCACGCGAGTGATTAATACTTGGAATGGCGTTGCAGGTCGGCCGATTGAGGCACTGTCTAGTGAATCGTTCAAGACATTAGCATCTGGACACTAACCTGACAAGCAGCAGTTCACTATTCTCCTGCAAGCTTTGCACTTCATACATTAGCTTCTTACTACTAGCTGTGATAGAATGAAATAAAAGTCAGTTTCATTATTCTAAGAACTTTAATTTCAAAACAGGAACAAACATGGGAATGTAAACGGCAGGCAACTGAATTTACCCGTTAATGATCTCATTTAATTTGCACTGTAACTATTTTTTTTTATCCAATATTTTTTTTTCCTGCCCAATTTTCTCCTCGTCTCTCTTTTGCTGAAGGCTTTGACTCCTTGCTGGGGTATGATTCCGCAGGTGCTCCCTGCCCAAGCGACCAATATCCACGAGTGAACTTTGACAGTAAAGCCCCGATTTTAACTCGGGTTGCAAGTGTGGCGTGCAGTAGATGAGGCAGACGGCAAACTGTCCGGCACCCCCATAGCAAGCGGCCCAGGAGATTTTAACTCACTGGCCTCATTTAAGTCGGCTTCCCCTCGAACCCACCCCCTGATGAGGGCGAGAATTACTACCTAGCCCGTGGGCAAGAGCAGGATTTTGGGCGGCAGGAGGCTGTCACTGGGGACCCGAGGGAACAGTCCCCGGCATAAGGGACGAGTATAAGGCGGGTATCCTGAGGTGATTGGTTTCGGGGGAGGGAAGCCCGGGTCAGGAGGGGCCCATGGTTTCCTTGTGGGGCCTGGAGGAACACTCCTGCTCCTCCTGGCCCACAAAGAATCCCTTCAAAAAAAATTATAAAATGAAACTTACCTGGGCCTCTTCTGGCTGCAGTGCTGCCTGCCGCTAGGTTTCACTGGCAGGCCAGGCACTGGGCGTCACTGCCACAATACCCACCCAAACAAGTTCACATGCATCGGAGGGAGCTTAGTGCGGGGGGGGGGGGGGGAGTGGGGGACTCCCAGTCCAGGTGATTTCTCGTCTGCGGCCTGTGAATCTGCCTAGTGTCAGCCGTAGCATCCTCACCTCTGAGCCAGAAATGTTGTGGGTTCACAGTCCTACTCCAGGGACTTGGAGCATAACAATCTAGGCTGACACTCCCAGTGCAGTACTGAAGGAGTGCTGTACTGTCAGAGGTGCTGTCTTTTGGGTGAGACATAAACCTAGGCCCCGTCTGCTTTCTCAGGTGGGTGTAAAAGATCCTATGACACTATTTCGAGAAGAGCAGCGGGGTTCTGGCCAATATTTATCCCTCAACCAACATCACTAAAACAGATGATCTGGTCACTATCACATTGCTGTTTGTGGGAGCTTGCTGTGCGCAAATTGTCTGCCGTGTTGCCCACATTACAACAGTGACTGCACTTCAAAAGTACTTCGTTGGCTGTAAAGTGCCTTGGGACGTCCTGAGGTCGTGAAAGGCGCTATATAAATGCAAGTCTTTCTTTAAGTGAAATAAAACATGTCATCCTTCTAGATGAGCCTACCTGGTCCGGTAATGCATGGACCCCTGAAGATTTCAAAAATGTTTGATTTATCTTTTTACTCCCCCTTTTAAAGGGGTTCAATGGGTCAATTACAGAATGCTTCCCGGAGGTGGGGGGGCAATGGAAGAGTACGGATTGGCCCTGGCACCACTCCCCCTCCAGTACAGACAGCCTATGCCGCGATTCCCTGGTTTTGCCACTGATAGTTTAATGAGGAAACCTCCCCTAGACTCGCATACTTTGACTGGGTCAGTGCCGGAGGTTCCCGACTCATCTCACTGACCAGCTGACCTACAGATTTTCGGGGCCCTTTTACTTAACCGTGCACCGTGTCTGCTTGCTCTTGTTTGTTTTGAGACTAAGAGCATCCTCTAGTGGCCCACTTCCTTACTGCACATGCTAAAATGCTAATTTTTCTGATACAGAATTTTACCCCAGGGAAGGCCTTTTGGCCCTTTGCAGCTTTCTGAAAGAGCTATCCGCTTAGTCCAGTTCCCCTGCCTTTACCCCATCTGCAGAACTGGTTTTGACATTTTTTTTTTAGTCAGTCAGATGTGTAACATGCACAGAAACCCGCCACCTTGTTTAAGAGTCTCCCCAGCAAACTACCGACAAATCCAGAGGTGGTTTCTAGCTGCCTGATTTGAACACACCGTTTTCCTGTAGGGACACACCCTACTTACATACGTCCAGGGAGCTTCAGTGCAGGCTGGCAAAAGCCAAGCCAAATGTAA
The DNA here is from genome assembly GCF_052327205.1 of Somniosus microcephalus. Classification (NCBI taxonomy): domain Eukaryota; kingdom Metazoa; phylum Chordata; class Chondrichthyes; order Squaliformes; family Somniosidae; genus Somniosus; species Somniosus microcephalus. The sequence continues at coordinate 40,705,603 of NW_028225182.1, read as the reverse complement.
TGTGCAACGGGACTTGAGCACAAATCTTCTCTTCTCTTCTTAGGCAGTCCCTGGGAACCGAGGATGACTTGCTTCCACATTAAAAAATGAGTTCGCAGGTGACTGATGAGTCCAATGCAGGACCTACAGTCTCTGTCACAGGTGGGGCAGACGGTGGTTGAAGGGGCGGGTGGGTGGGGTGCTTGGGTTGACGTGCGCTCCTTGCGCTGCTTCCGCTTGCTCCCGGCGAAGAGACTCGAGGTGTTCAGCACCTTCCCGGATGCTTCTCCTCCACTTTGTGTGGTCTTGGGCCAGGGATTCCCAGGTGTCGGTGGGGATGTTACACTTTTTCAAGGAGGCTTTGAGGGTGTCCTTGAAGCGTTTCCTCTGCCCACCTGGGACTCTCTTGCCGTGCCGGAGCTCCAAGTAGAGCGCTTGTTTTGGGAGTCTCGTATCAGGCATGCGGACAATGTGACCCGTCCATTGGAGCTGATCGAGCGTGGTCAAAGCTTCGATGCTGGGGATGTTGGCCTGAGAAAGAACACTGACGTTGCTGCGCCTATCCTGCCAATGGGTTTGCAGGATCTTGCAGAGGCAACGTTGGTGGTACCTCTCCAATGCTTTGAGGTGCCTGCTGTACATGGTCCATGTCTCCGAGGCATACAGCAGGGCGGGTATCACTGCTGCTCTGTAGACCATGAGCTTAGTGCCGGGTTTGAGGTCCTGGTCTTCAAACACTCTCTTCCTCAGGCAACCGAAGGCTACACTGGCACACTGAAGGCGGTGTTGGACTTCGTCGTCAACATCTGCCCTTGTTCACAGTAGGCTCCCGAGGTATGGAAAGTGGTCCACGTTGTCCAAGGCCTTGTCGTGGATTTTGATAATCGGGGGGGCAGTACTGTGTGGCAGGGGCAGGTTGGTAGAGGACCTTTGTCTTACGGATGTTTAGTGTAAGGCCCATGCTCTCGTACGCTTCGGTGAAGGTGTTGACGATGGTTTGGAGTTCGACCTCCGAGTGAGCGCAGACGCAAGCGTCGTCTGCATACTGTAATTCAACGACAGAGGATGGGACGATCTTGGATCTGGACTGGAGGTGACGGAGGTTGAACAGTTTCCCGTTTGTTCTGTAAATTAGCTCCACTCCAGTGGGGAGCTTACTGAGGTAGAGCATAGCAGCAAGGAAGATCGAGAAGAGCGTTGGTGCGATGACACAGCCTTGCTTGACCCCGGTTCGTACGTGAATTGGGTCTGTGGTGGAACTGTTGGTCAGAATCACGGCTTGCATGTCGTCGTGAAGCAGGCGGAGGATAGTGACAAACTTTTGAGGGCAGCCAAATTTGAGGAAGACACTCCATAACCCCTCACAGTTGACAGTGTCGAAGGCCTTTGTGAGATCAAAGAAGGCCATGTACAGCGGTTGGTGCTGTTTCCTGCATTTCTCTTGTAATTGACGTGCGGTGAAGATCATGTCCATTGTGCCCCTTAGTGGGCGGAATCCGCATTGCAACTCTGGGAGGAGCTCTTCGGCCACTGGGAGAAGGCAATTTAGGAGGATTCTTGCGATGACTTTCCCTGTGGCAGACAGCAGGGAAACTCCTCTGTAATTACCGCAATCGGACTTGTCACCTTTCTTGAAGATGGTCACAATTACGGCGTCTCTGAGATCCCCTGGCATGCTCTCCTCCTTCCAGATAAGAGAAATGAGTTCATGAATTCGTAGTGCTTCTCCGCCATGCTTTAGTGCCTCGGCGGGGATTCCATCTGCTCCTGAGGCCTTGCTGTTCTTCAGTTGTCGGATGGCCTTTTCAACCTCATGCCGGTCTGGGGTTGTGCTGAGATGGTGGCGGGTAGCATGCTGCGGGATGGAGTTGAGGACACTCGTGTCGAAGACAGGGTCGTGGTTAAGGAGATCTTCGAAGTGCTCCTTCCAGCGGGCACTGACTGCCTCTCTGTCCTTGATGAGTACCTCTCCGTTCTTGGCCCGCAGTGGGGCAATATCTAGGCTGACACTCCCAGTGCCAGTACTGAGGGAGCGCTGCACTGTTGGAAGTGCCGTCTTTCGGATGAGACATTAAACCGAGGCTCCGTCTGCCCTCTCAGGTGGATGTAAAAGATCCCACAGCCACTATTTCGAAGAAGGGTTCTTCCCCGGTGTCCTGGCCAATATTTATCCCTCAATCAACATCACTAAAACAGATTATCGGGTCGTTATCACATTGCTGTTTGTGGGACCTTGCTGTGTGCAAATTGGCTGTCGCGTTTCCTATGTTACAACACTGAATGCACTTCAAAAAAATGTACTTCATTGGTTGTAAAGCGTTTTGGGATGTCCAGTGGTCGTGAAAGGCGCTATATAAATGCAAGTCTTTCTTTCTTTTGATGCTTAATCAGCTAAAACCAAGCAGCCTACAATCACAGAGCGCGTCTAAGCTTCCCACTGCACGTCCAGCCGGAACCTACCTAGGGTACAGGTTTGCAGAGTTATCTGGACCCAGAGAGAAGAATCATACCTCCCAACCAGTCTACCCCTCTCCATATCCCATTAGCCAGTCAGGCTGTCTGGTCAATCATCAACAGTGCCCTGGAGCTCTGCACAGCAACAGGAGGCCATTCAGCCCCCCTAGCCTGTTACGCCATTCAATTAGATCCTGGCTGCTCTGTATCTTAACTCCATCTATCCACCTTTGTTCCATAACCCTTAATGCCCTTATCTAACAAAAAAACTATCAATTTCAATCTTTAAAATTTCAATTGACCCCCCAGCATCCACAGCTTATTTGGGGGAGAGAATACCACATTTCCGCTACCCTTTGTGCAAAGAAGTGCTTCCTGATTTCACCCCTGAACGGCCTGGCTCTAATTTTAAGGTTATGCCCCCTTGTTCTGGACTCCCCCCACCAGAGGAAATAGTTTCTCTGGCCGGAATTTTGCCGGTCCTCAGAGTGCGGGATTGGAGGCGGGACCGCTGTCAAAATGGCAAAGATTGACAGCGGGTAAGAAACCCGTTGTCAACCCGCCTCCAATCAACCTTCCCAAGTGTCGGGTCCCCGATTTGCGCATGGACCCGACACGTAGCAGCGGGAAGAGGATTATAGCCACTTACCTGGCTGTTAACAGGTACCTGATACTTGTTAACAGGCTCTTTTTCAATGTTGCCGCTTTTGCCTCGGGTTTCCCAACGTCCGGGCACCACACAGGTAAGTGTGGTGCGTTGTGAGTCTGCTGTAATGTTTCTGCATTGATGACAGCTGCAGAAGTGGTGTGAAGGATACAATGGTGCACTGGTGAGTAAGGAAATGTTGGGAAAATCATTTTTAATGCATTTACACTTTTCTGTAGGTAACAAGTTTTGAATTGGCTGTCTAGTCCCACCTCATTGGGAGAACCTCTCTCACCAGTGATAGATCGCTTCTGTCACTTCACCTGCAGCTGCCATCTGTTCCAGCCTAAGGAGGGAGTCACTGGAGAGCCTAGCTGCAAGAGCTCACCTGTGAACAGTCATTGTCAGTGTTTGCAGCACCTCAATGCTGTCAAACACTGAGAAATGAGCTGTCAAAGAAAAAGTGCATTTGATGACGCGTGATCAAATGACATCATCTGACACCGGCTTCCTCTTAATTGGCCGGCAAACCCGCAGGGCGGGCTTAACAAGGTCAATCGACGTAAAATCACGTTCGTTGGCCAGATGCAGTTGGGGGGCGGGACTGGAACCCGTAAACCAGCTGACCCGCTCCCAAGCCGCATCCATTTGCAAAATCGCGGCCTCTGTATCTACCCTATCAACTCCTTTTAGCATTATAAACTCCTTGATCAGGTCGCCCCTCAACCATCTAAACTCATGGGAATACAAGCCAAGTTTATTCGACCTGTCCTCGTAATTTAACCCTTTAAACTCTTTTGCCTTTTTTGATTACGTTTGTACCTGTCCACTAGCCTTTAGTGATTTGTGTACTTGGCCACTTAAGTCCTTTTGTAACTCCACTTGGCCACTTAAGTCCTTTTGTAACTCCACAGCGATTGGCCTTTCTCAGATCCAAAGTGGATGACCTCACACTTTCCGACATTGAAATCTTCTGCCATAGTTTTGCCCACTCACTTATTCTATCTATGTCTGTTTGTAACATCGTGCTTCTGTCTACACTATCTACTGTGCCTAACTCAGTGTCATTTGCAAACTCTCTGTTCCTTCATCCAAGTACATGGCGAAATGCTGAGGCCCCAGAACAGTAGCATAGTGGTTATGCTACTGGACTAGTAATCCAGAGGCCTGGACTAATGACATGAGTTCATAATTCTACCAAGGCATTCAGTTAATTAAATAAATCTGGAATAAAAAGCTAGTAAAAACTACTGGATTGTTGTAAAAACCCAACTGGTTCACTAATGTCCTTCAGGAAATCTGTGGTCCTTACCCAGTCTGGCCTATATGTGACTCCAGACCCACAGCAATGTGGTTGCCTCTTAACTGCCCTCTGCAGTGGCCTAGCAAGCCACTCAGTTGTACCAAACCACTACGATAAACTATAATAAGCACAGACTGCAGTGGTTCAAGAAGGTGATTCACCACCACCTTCTCAAGTGTCAGCTGTGGCTCAGTGGGTAGCACACTTGCCTCTGAGTTAGACGGTTGAGGATTCAAGTCCCACTCCAGGGACTTGAGCACAAAAATCTAGGCTGATACTCCAGTGGAGTGCTGCACTGTTGGAGGTGCCGTCTTTCGGATGAGATGTTAAACCAAGGTTCTGTCTGCTCTCTCAGGTGGATGTAAAAGATCCCATGACACTATTTCAAAGAAGAGCAGGGAAGTTATCCCTGGTGTCCTGGCCAATATTTATCCCTTGATTAACATAACAAACAGATTATCTGGTCATTATCACATTGCAGTTTGTGGGAGCTTGCTGTGTGCAAATTGGCTGCTGTGTTTCCCACATTACAACAGTGACTACACTTCAAAAAAGTACTGCTTTGGGACGTCCGGTGGTTGTGAAAGTTGCTATATAAATGCAAGTCTTTCTTTTTTTCTCAAGGGCAGTTAGGGATGGGCAATAAATGCTGGCCTTGCCAGCGATGCCCATATCCCGTGAATGAATTTAAAAACGATCCCGGGGGAACACCACTTGTCACATCCTGCCTAGCTCAGGTATCGAATTCTCAACACTACTACAGAAGACTGACTTGGTTCCAATCTTCCATTGCCAAGAAAGAAATACATAAGCAGAAATTACAACACATAAACAGGCTCAACCAGTCCATGTCAGTGTTTACCTTCCGTACGAACAAATAGCCCTGATCACATTTACCCACCCTGTTCCTTTATCCCTTCAACCCCTCTCCTTTATTCACTTTTCCAATCTAATTTTGAACGCTCATATAGTTTTCTGCTACAACCACTAACCCTGGAAGTGAATTCCACAGCCTCACGACGTTTCTCTTGCTCTCTGTTGTAAATCTATTACTTTTAATATCGTATCCATTGCTTTTCGTTCTAGACCCCTCAACTACTGGAGACAGTATGCTTTTATTTACCCTGTCCCATCCATTCATAATTTTAAACACTTCTATCATATCCCCCGTAATCTGCATTGCTTTAACAAAAAAAAAGGCCCAATTTTTCAAGTCTTTATTTGTATTCCCTCATACCAGGCGGCATCCGAGTAAACCTGTGTTGCACCCTCTCTAAAGCTTCAATATCCTTCCTATTGTGTGGATCCCAGTACTCTAACCGAGGTCTTATTAAGGTTTTAAAGCGGCTCAATATTACCACTTGGCTTTTATATTCTATATACTTCTTTAGCTTTTTTACAGCCTTATCTACCTGGTGCTGCCTTTAATATCCTGTGAACCTGTCTCCCCAAATCCCTCTGCTCAACCACAGCACCGAGCCTACTTCCATTCAGAGTATAATTACTGCTTTTTTTTAATATCACCTCACTCTTACTGATGCTGAATTCCATTTGCCAATATTTAGCCCAGTCCCCCATCTTATCAATATCCCTTTGCAGCTTCTTTTGGTCTGCTAAGGAATTAACTATATCCTTCCTATTTTGGTATTATCAGCAAATTTCAACACCACGCCCTCCAGGCCTACATCCAAATCATTGGTCAGAAGTGGCCTCAGAACTGCACCCTAGGGACACTGCTTCCCACTTCCAACTGTAGGGAATGGTAGCGTAGTGGTAATGTCCCTGGGCTAGTAATCCAGAAGCCTGGACTAATGATCCACTGGAACATGAGTTCCAATCCCACCACACCAACTGGAGAATTTAAATTCAATTAATTAAATCTGGAATAAAAAGCTAGTATCAGTAATGGTAACCATGAAACTATCAGATTGTCGTAAAAACCCATCTGGTTCACTAATGTCCTTTAGGAAAGGAAATCTGCCGTCCTTACCTGGTCTGGCCTATAGGTGGCTTTTAAATGGCCTAGCAAGTAACTAACCGCTACAAAACAAAATAATAAGAATGAAACCGGACGGACCACTCAGTACGGACATGGCAACGGCACACCCAGCCCAGTCGACCCTGCAAAGTCCTCCTCACCAACAGCTGGGGACTTGTGCCAAAATTGGGAGAGCTGTCCCACAGACTAGTCAAGCAACAGCCTGACATAGTCATACTCACAGAATCATACCTTTCAGCCAATGTCCCAAACTCCTCCATCACCATCCCTGGGTATGTCCTGTCCCACCAGGGCGGTGGTATACAGTCGGGAAGGAGTGGCCCTGGGAGTCCTCAACATTGACTCCGGACCCCATGAAGTCGCATGGCTTCAGGTCAAGTGCCAGGCAATGATTATCTCCAACAAGTGAGAGACTAACCGCCGCCCCTTGACATTCAACGGCATTACCATCGCCGAATCCCCCACCATCCTGGGGGTCGCCATTGACCAGAAACTTAACTGGACCAGCCACATAAATACTGTGGCTACAAGAGCAGGCCAGAGACTGGGAATTCTGCAACGACTGTCTCACCTCCTGACTCCCCAAAGCCTTTCCACCATCTACAAGGCACAAGTAAGGAGTGTGATGGAATACTCTCCACTTGCCTGGATGAGTGCAGCTCCAACAACACTCAAGAAGCTCGACACCATCCAGGACAAAGCAGCCCGCTTGATAGGCACCCCATCCACCACCTTAAACATTCACTCCCTCCACCACCGGCGCACTGTGGCTGCAGTGTGTACCATCTACAAGATGCACTGCAGCACCTCCCAAACCCACGACCTCTACCATCTAGAAGGACAAGGACAGCAGGCGCATGGGAACACCGCCACCTCCAAGTCACACACCATCCTGACTTAGAAGTATATCGCCGATCCTTCACCGTCGCTGAGTCAAAATCCTGGAACTCCCTCCCTAACAGCACTGTGGGAGCACCTTCACCACACGAACTGCAGCGGTTCAAGAAGGCGGCTCACCACCACCTTCTCGAGGGCAACTAGGGATGGGCAATAAATGCTGGCCTTGCCAGCGATGCCCACATCCCATAAAAACAAACAAAAAAAAAGAAAGTGTAGTCACTGTTGTAATGTAGGAAATGCAGCAGCCAATTTGCACGCAGCAAGCTCCTACAAACAGCAATGTGATAATGACCAGATAATCTGGGTTTTTTTTAGTGGTGTTGGTTGAGGGATAAATATTGGCCCAGGACACCGAAATAGTGCCATGGGATCTTTTACGTCTCGCTCAGAGGGCAGTCAGAGCTTCAGTTCGACGTCTCATCCGACAGTGCAACACTCCCTCAGTTTTGCATTGGGAGTGTCAGCCTTATGCTGAAGTCCCATGGAGTGGGACTTGATCCCACAACCTTCTGACTCAAGAGGCGAGCATTCTACTACAATAACAAAATACTGTGGATGCTGGAAATCTGAAATAACAACAGGAAATGCTGGAAACACTCAGGCAGCATTGAGGAGAGAGAAACAGAGTCAATGTTTCTGGTCGAGGACCCTTCGTCAGAACGTAGTGAGCATTTGACTACTGAGCCACAACTGACACTGTGGATAAGATTTGTCAAGCACGATTGTCCCTTTTGAAATCTGTGCTGGCTACTTCTAACTACAGGAAACTTTCGTTTAACCGGAGGTTAAAAGTCCGGAAAGCTCTATCTACCAGCAAAATTCAGGAGCCGTTTCCTGTAAGTTTTTTTACTTCTCGTTGCTTTTTTTTTCCCCAGTCAGGCTCTGCAAGGTCTGTAGCTAAGCAACAGCTTCAGCTAGAGACGCTTGCAGCTGCAGCCGACTGTTTTGAAGCAGTTGCTAAGCAACAGGGTTTGTTGATTCACACGGAGCTGAAAAGCTCTGTATGTTTTAACATTAGCGCTGGTTTATACGGCAGTTTTGATGGTACGGCACCAACTCGGTCCCGTCAGTGCCGGATACCAGAAAGTTTCCTGTACTTTTTCTTTATCTAGATACGTTGTAATTTCATCCCTAATTAGAGACTCCAAAATTTTCCCTACCACAGATAAGAAATAATTTGCATTTAAATAGCGCCTTTCACAACCTCATAATATCCCAAAGCACGTCACAGCCAATTAAATACTTTTGAATTGTAATCACTGTTGTAATGTAGGAAACGCAGCAGCCAGTTGGCGCACAGCAAACCCCCACAAACAGCAATAAGATAAATAACCAGATGGTCTGGATTTTTTTTTTAATGGTGTTAGTTGAGGGATAAACATTGGCCAGGATAGTGCCACTATTCTTCAAATAGTGCCACTGGATCCTTTACGTCCATCTGAGAGGGCAGAGAGGGCCTCGGCTTAATGTCTCATCCGACAGGCGGCAGATTCAACTCCTTCAGCACTGCACTGAACTGTCAGTCTGGATTATGTGCTCAAGTCTCTGGAGTGAAACATGAACCTACAACCTTCTGACTTGGAGGCAAGAATGCTACCAACTGAGCCTAGGCTGACACAGATGTTAAACTAACTGGGACCTATAATTATGCATACTAGCTCTGTCTCCCTTTTAAAAAATTGGTATTATTGGCCATTCTCCAGGCCGCCGGCGCACATCCGCGCTCAATAGAGCTCGGAAATATAATTTTTAGGGGTTCGGCAACTTCCTCCCTCAGGATCCTCGGATGTAGCCTAGTGGGCCCCAGTGATTTACCTTCCTTTAGCCCAAATAATTTATTTTAAAATGTTTCTTTTATCCATCATAATTATCACTCATCTCACTCTGAACCACTTCAGGGTTCATCTCGTCTCCGATATCTCTTTCTTTTCCACTTTTGAGCTGCTTCAACCCCAAAGGGACCTTGTTTACTTTGAAATGTTAACTTGTCCTTTTTCTTTTGAAATATCTGCCTGCTGTGTGTTTCCAGTCCATAATGCTCTTATTTTGCAAAGTACAGGTGCAGAATATGGTCTGAGAGTGCAGATGGAGGACGCGGTATAAAATGGAGAATACTGTACAGATATGGATAAGCACTCATGTATCATCGCTTACTCGACGCTTACAGTAACCAACACTGACAACCTAATAACATAATAAAAGCTGGAATGAGAAACGGTCTATAGGCTCACTGAGTCCAGTTCTTCCAAACACTGTTTACATTCTGCAGTTGTAGGCTCTCCCGAGTGGATTCAGGGCTTAAAATTCCCCTTTTAACAAAAACCAGAAGAATGCCTGCTTTTCCTCCATCATTAACCTGCTAACGGAATCGCTGGGACATGCAGCCTTGAAATTTGTGGTTTCTGAGAATGCAACTTTGTCGGCGAATGATCAAGATAAACACGCATTCTCCCTTTTCTTTTCATTAAAAGAGGAATTTCATTGCTGGAAGGAGGTAAATAGCCAGAGGTCACTGGGTGAAATGTCTGCATTCCCTGGTCCCCCAAAGGGAAATGGGGTAGTAACTCTAGCGTATCAATCTAACATTGTATTAGAATGACACACACATAACCTCCTTTGTACTGGATGAGATTCAACTGTACCTGTATAGGAGTTCACACTGAGACAGACACAAGTATGGGATGTGAGTGAGCTGTTGCTTTTTTTTTTACCCAGTAAGTACTGTAGAGAAGGATAAAAGAATGGAAGAGAAAAAGCAAAATGCTGCGGATGCTGGGAATCTGAAATATAAACAGAAAATGCTGGGAACGTTCAGCAGGTCAGGCAGCATCTGTGGAGAGAGAGAAACAGAGTTACCGTTTACAGGTCGATGACCTTTCGAAAGCATTCCCAGCCTTTTCTGTTTATATTATAAAAGAATGGAAGTACTGAGTGATGCAGATCTAAAAGGTTTGGGCCCTTATTTGTATTCATTCATGGGATGCGGGCATCGCTGGCACAAGGGGTCATCTTAACAAATTAAAGAAAACAGAACATAGGAAATGCAGGAGTAATTTTTTTTTACCAAAAGTGTGGTAAGTATGTGGAGCAAATTATCGGCACGGATGGTGGAACAAGAAACCTTAATGGGTTCAAGAGGAACTAATCAGAACCTTGTCAAGAAATGTGATACAGGGCTTTTAGATATCTACCAAATACTGTGGTTAGGAGGGCTAGATGGACGGATGGTGTTCTCCTGTCTAAAACTGTTACAGGAAACTTTCGATTTACCGGCACCTAAATAACCGGAAATCTCGGTTAACCGGCAAAATTCAGGAGTAGGTTCAGGTAAGTTTTATTACTTGCCTTCCTCCATCTGTTGCTGTGCAAGGGTGTGGCTGCAGCTGTTGCTAAGCTACAGAGACGCTTGGAACTTGTGGCCATTGTTCTGCACCTGTTGCTAAGCAACAGGGTTTGTTGCTTTATACGGAGCTCTCAGCTCCGTATCTTTTACTATAGCGTTCGGTTATCCGGAATTGTTGATGAACCGGCACCACGTCGGTCCCGGATAAAAAAAAGTTTCCTGTACAGGTACTATGTAAGTTGATAAGTCAAGGCCCAGCGTGGGCCAGCAGCAGAGTAGGGAGGACCACACTGCAGCCTATGAAACCCAGGCAGAGCGAACCTACGGGAAGGAGGGAGGACAGTAGCAGTATGTTTGTGTGTGTGTGCTAGGCCGATGTAGCAGAGCCTGGTCTCCAATCGTCTTGGATCCCCTTGCCATTGGACCAAGACCTTGCTCTGTCAAGCCCGTGTGGTAGCTAGTGTGCAACGGCCACCCCACGTTAAAAGAATTCACGCACAGGCATCTTCCACCCTTTAAAATGAAATTCGGGACCTGGAACATCAGGATCCTCATGGACAACCCCAACAGCAACAGAGACTGTAGGTCCCGCATTGGACTCATCAGTCACCTGAGAACTCATTTTTAGTGTGGAAGCAAGTCATCCTCGGTTCCGAGGGACTGCCTAAGAAGAAGAAGAAGAATTAGATCCATCCCTAATTGCCCTTGAGAAGGTGGTGGTGAGCCACCTTCTTGACAACTGAGGCCATTTCAGAGGGCAGTTAAGAGTCAACCACATTGCTGTTGGGTCTGGAGTCACATTTAGGCCAGACTGGGTAAAGAGAGCAGATTTCCTTCCCTAAGGGACATTGGTGAACCAGACAGGGTTTCACGACAATCCAGTAGTTTCATGGTCACCATTACTGATACTACTTTTTATTCCAGATTGTTTTAACTGAATTTAAATTCCCCAGCTGCCGTGGTGGGATTATGAACTCTTGGGCGTGATCGTGCCAGCCCTGGGGAGGCGGGTTTGGAGGTGAGACTGCCGGGAAAATGGCTGAATCTGGGGCGGGTACCCATCCCGCACCCCCCCCCAACCCGCCTCTGTGCCATCTTTCCAGGAGGCGGGTAGCCGACCTGCGATGGGTCTCCTGCAGGCGGGAAGGGGATTACAGCCACTTAACTGCCTGTTAACAGGTAGTTAACAGGCAGTTAAGAGGATTATCCCCATTTTTCCAGCAGAGGCGCGGCAGTGGGTCTGCGGGGGTCGGAGGGGTGCAAAAGTGCGCTGTGGAGGTAAGTGATGGGTGCAAGTGTGGAGAGGTAAGTATGTGAGGTGAGTGGAAAGTGATAGAAAATGTTTACTTTGTTTCTTTCTGCAGGCTTCAACAGTTGGGGATGCGGAGACTCTCGCATCTCACCGGCAGAGATGACAGAATGGCTGCTGCATTCTCCAATGCAACAACCATCTAATTTCTGCTCACAAAAGAGGTTTGATGAGTCTTGAATACAAGGACTCATCAAACAACAGAGAATGTCCGTGTTTGACAGCTTCACAGAGCTGTCAAACGATGACAATTCATCTGTCAAAAATTTTTGACAGATGAAACGTCATACGCCAACGTTCTCTGTAACCGGCCTCCCCTTAATTGGCCTGCTAAGCCCGCTGAGCGGGCTTAACAAGGTCAATCAAGGGAAAGTAGAGTGGGTTGGCCACAAGTCGATGGAGGCGGGACTAAAACCCAACAAGCAGGAGTCCCGCCTCCAACGCGCCCCCATTGACAAAATCACCCCCCTTTGTCTCCGATCATTAGTCCTGGCCTCTGGATTACTCATCCAGTAACATTACCACTCTGCTACCTTTACCACCATCTGTGCTGAATTAGCTGGTCTCTGACAGGCCTGTAGTAGAGGTGCTACAATTAGCCTCCGCACCTCTGGGTTAGGGAGGGAAAACTCAGCCTCGATTTCCAGTCCTGATCGCTATTCAGTGACTGTAGCTGCAAGGACACATTTCCACTCGGATGTACTACCCCTCACAGTTGAACATCCTGCCGACACTCATTGTCTGGGCTCATGCATGAAGAATGGTTGCTTGGGTGAGGTACTGCAAGGCTGCCGTACCTGTGAAACCAAACCCCTGCATGACTCAGCATTTTTAGGAGGGGAGGGAGAACTTTTTTTTTAAATACGTTTAAGAAAAAAAGTATGGAATAAGAAAAAGCCGATCAAGCCCCCTCCTCAGGAAGGAAGGATGTATTGGCCTTGGAGGGGGTGCAGCGCAAATTCACTAGAATGATACCAGAGTTAAAAGGGTTAAATTATGAGGACAGGTTGCATAGACTAGGCTGGCATTCCCTTGAATATAGAAGGGGTGATCTAATTGAGGTGTTTTGAAGATGATTAAAGGATTGGATCGGGTAGATAGAGAGAATCTATTTCCTCTGGTGGGAGAGTCCAGAACAAGGGGGCGTAACCTTAAAATTAGAGCCAGGCCGTTCAGGGGTGATATCAGGCAGCACTTCTTCACACAAAGGGGAGTGGAAATCGGGAACTCTCTCCCCCCAAAATGCTGTCGATGCTGGGGGACAACTGAAAATTTCTAAACTGAGATTGCTAGATTTTTGTTAGGCAAGGGTATTAATGGTTACGGAACTAAATGCAGGTAGACAGAGTTAAGATATGATCTAATCGTATGGCGGAACAGGTTCGAGGGGCTGAATGGCCTCCTCCTGTTCCTACGTTCTATAATTCCCCTCTCTTAGATTCCATTCTCCCCATTTAATCTCCTGAAGGTAAATGAAGCAAAATTATGCCATGTTCATTTGTCCTCACATATGCACTATTCAATCCCACTCGAAGAGAGTGAGGAGAGAGGTTAGGAGAAACTTCTTTACTCAAAAGGTTGTTGGTGCCTGGACTGCTTTGTCACATAGCGTGGGGGGCAGAGACTACGGCACCTTTTACAGGAAAACTGGATAAATATTTGAAGCAAAGGAAGTACAGGGCTACGGGGAGACAGCAGAGCAGTACAATTAGTTTCAGATTGCTCTAACAACGAGCCGGCACAGGCCCATCTATAATGCTATATTATTGGGCACCTGTTCCACATATCCTCTATTAAAGATTGGGTTCCCAAGGTAGCACACAGTGTTCCAAATGCAGCCGTATCAATAATTTCTACTTTTTTAAAATTCGTTCATTGGATGTGGGCGTCGCTGGCAAGGCCAGCATTTATTGCCCATCCCTAGTTGCCCTTGAGAAGGTGGTGGTGCGCTGCCTATCTTGAACCGCTGCAGTCCGTGTGGAAGGGAGTTCCAGTATTTTGACCCAGCAACGATAAAGGACCGGCCAATATACTTCTAAGTCAGGATAGTGTGTGACTTGGAGGGGAACTTGGAGGTGGTGGTGTTCCCATGCGCCTGCTGCCCTTGTCCTTCTAGGTGGAAGAGGTCGCGGGTTTGGGAGGTGCTGCCGAAGAAGCCTCGGTGAGTTGCTGCAGTGCATCTTGTAGATGGTACACACTGCAACCACGGTACGCCGGTGGTGGAGGGAGTGAATGTTTAAGGTGGTGAATGGGCTGCCGATTAAGGGGATTGCTTTGTGGAGAGTATTCCATCACACTCCTGACTTGTGCCTTGTAGATGGTGGAAAGGCTTTGGGGAGTCAGGAGGTGAGACACTCGCCGCAGAATACCCAGCCTCTGACCGACTCTTGTTGCCACAGTATTTATGTGGCTGGTCCAGTTAAGTTTCTGGTCAATGGTGACACCCAGGATATCGATGGTGGGGGATTCGGCGATGGTAATGCTGTTGATTGTCAAAGGGTGGTGGTTAGACGCTCGCTCGTTGGAGACAGTCATTGCCTGGCACTTGTGTGGGGCGAATGTTACCTGCCACTTATCAGCCCAAGCCTGAATGTCGTCCAGGTCTTGCTGCATGCAGGCATGGACTGCTTCATTATCTGAGGAGTTGCAGATGGCACTGAACACTGCAATCATCAGCGAACATCCCCACTTCTGACCTTATGATGGGTCACTGATGAAGTAGCTGAAGATGGTTGGGCCTCGGACACTGCCCTGAGGAACTTAGTTAGAATAAATTGCTTTGACTTACTGTCAAATGCTCGTGGAATGTGTCCCAGTATCTCCATCAACTTTGCTGATAACAGCTTCAGATTCACATGCAACTTTCAGTAAGTGATCAATAATTAACCCAAAGTCCTTTCCATCTATGCTAATGTGCATCCCTTCATCGTGTATACATTACTGCACCTTATTTTATCTGTATTAAAATCCATCTGTTATATCTTAGCAGGTCTCTTTGAATGCTATTTATCTCACCTGAATTAAAAATGTATTTCAAATGTAACAGTTACCACCCCATCCACTTTGGTGACAATTGCACAAACCTCCGCAGGCCTTTTGACGCACCACGGGAGGACCTTGTTTGGGGAAGAAACTCTGCCCCACCCCAAACAAGATCGCCCGCGTCAGATGGGATGTAGCCAGAGGAGGGGACTCCCAGGCCAGGGATTTCCTCAGCCCTGGCCTGAGAAACAGCCAGCAGGCCCGTATGTCAACTGACGCCGACCTATGGGTTTAGACCTAGGACCTG
This sequence comes from Somniosus microcephalus, assembly GCF_052327205.1. Classification (NCBI taxonomy): domain Eukaryota; kingdom Metazoa; phylum Chordata; class Chondrichthyes; order Squaliformes; family Somniosidae; genus Somniosus; species Somniosus microcephalus. The sequence goes on along the minus strand of NW_028225182.1, from coordinate 40,690,381 downwards.
ACCAGGACCCCCTCAAAGGTTCAGAAAACTGTTATAAAGGGGGGGGGGGGCAGTGGAGGTTCTCTTTGCACTCTCCTCGAGCAGCTAGCCAGTGCTGCATTTCCTCCCCCTTTCCCCTCCTGGTGGCGGGCACCTAAGATGGGCACATAATGGTGCGGGCGCCCACTATGGATAATCTAATGAGGGAATCTCTCGACCCCAGAAAGTCCAGCAAGGTTTAGCAGTGGAGGTTTGGAGCGAGCACACTTACACTAAGATGTTGGACCCACAGATATTTGTCTGTAACGTGCTCAGGTGGCTACTGAATATAACAGAGCTCTATCATTAAGTAGACAATGGCGGCATCTTTCGAGTCCCTGCTGCTGGGTAAGTGCCTCAGCTGCTGGCAGTGCAAATTAGGATTTCGGGTATGCACTGCCCACAATTTACCCACTGCCTACTGGGTAACTGTTACTGGGAGGACTGACTAACAATCATAACACAGTGCAGCGCAAGACTGAACAGAGTCCTAATCATACGTCTAGGTACAGTACCTATGCATTCCTCTAGAGAGTTGTCTATTACAGACTGGAAGAGCTTTTCATACTGACTGTCACTGAGTGTTGGAATCTCCTGAAAAGATAAGCGAAGGTAACACTTAAAAAAAAAATACAATCAAAAGAAAAAATTCCACAGGTTTACAGGTAATTATTACCCAGCTGCTATGCAAGCAATCATGACCGTAACATTGTGTTGTGCAGTGTAAGTGAACAAATGTTTAATACTGGGCCAAACTTCCTCTTAAGGTTCCCCCACCCCCCACCCGCCCTAGCCCTAAACTCACATCTTTCTCCAGTATCTCTCCGATCTCCCCTCAATACCTCTCTGCGCTCATCTTGTCCATGAGACCCACTTCCTGCTCCCTCGACCCTATTCCCACCAAACTGCTGACCACCCAACTTCCTTTTCTGGATCCCATGTTAGCTGATATTGTTAACGGTTCTCTCTCCTCAAGTACTGTCCCCCTCTCCCTCAAATCTGCCGTCATCACCCCTCTCCTCAAAAAGAACCCTTGACCCCTGCGTCCTTGCAAACTACCGCCCCATCTCCAACCTCCCTTTCCTCGCTAAGTCCTTGAACGTGTTGTTGCCTCCCAAATCCGTGCCCAACTTTCCCGCAACTCCATGTTTGAATCCCTCCAATCAGGTTTACGCCCCACCACAGTACCGAAACGTCGCTCATCACTCACAAATGATATCCTTTGTGACTGTGACAAAGGTAAACTGTCGCTCCTCGTCCTTCTTAACTTGTCTGCAGCCTTTGACACGGTTGACCACTCCATCCTCCTCCAACACCTCTCCACCGTCGTCCAGCTGGGTGGGACTGCACTCGCCTGGTTCCATTCTTATCTATCTAATCGTAACCAGAGAATCACCTGCAACGGCTTCTCTTCCCACTCCCGCATCGTTACCTCTGGTGTCCCCCAAGGATCTATCCTTGGCCCCCTCCTATTTCTCATCTACATGTTGCCCCTTGGCGACATCATCCGAAAACACAGCGTCAGTTTCCACTTGTACGCTGACGACACCCGGCTCTACCTCACTACCCCTTCTCTCGACCCCTCCACGGTCTCTCAGACTGCTTGTCCGACATACAGTTCTGGATGAGCAGAAATTTTCTCCAATTAAATATTGGGAAGACCAAAGCCATTGTTTTCGGTCCCCAACACAAACTCTGTTCCCTAGCCACTGACTCCATCCCTCTCCCTAACATCTGTCTGAGGCTGAACCACGCTGTTCGCAACCTTAGTGTCATATTTGACCCTGAAATGAGCTTCCGACCACACATCCGCGGCATAACAAAGACCGCCTACTTCCACCTCTGTAACATCGCCCGTCTCCATTGCCTCAGCTCATCCGCTGCTGAAACCCTCATCCATGCCTTTGTTACCTCTAGACTCGACCATTCCAACGCACTCCTGGCTGGCCTCCCACATTCCACCCTACGTAAACTTGAGGTCATCCAAAACTCAGCTGCCCGTGTCCTAACTCGCACCAAGTCCCGTTCACCCATCACCCCCTGTGCTCGCTGACCTACATTGGCTCCTGGTCCGGTAACGCCTCGATTTCAAAATCCTTATTTTCAAATCCCTCCATGGTCTCGCCCCTCCCTATCTCTGTAATCTCCTCCAGCCCCACAACCCCCTGAGATACCTGCGCTCCTCTAATTCTGCCCTCTTGAGCATCCCTGATTATAATCACTCAACCATTGGTGGCCATGCCATCTGTTGCCTGGGCCCTAAGCTCTGGAATTCCCTGCCTAAACCTCTCCGCCTCGCTACCTCTCTTTCCTTCTTTAAGACACTCCTTAAAACCTATCTCTTTGACCAAGCTTTTGGTCACCTGCCCTAATTTCTCCTTATATGGCTCGGTGTCAAATTTTTTGTTTTATAATACGCCTGTGAAGCGCCTTGGGACGTTTTACTACGTTAAAGGAGCTATATAAATACAAGTTGTTGTACATAAATATGAAATTCTTCTGTCTGCTTTTTTTAACAGAGATGTTAACCACTTGTTTTAAACAGGCTGTTACAACAGCAGATAAAGTAATTTCATAAAACAGGTTAAGTGTTCGTACACCTTTATTGCACAATTCCAATGTGAGGCTGTATGCCCCGATCGCGAAATTTGGTAGCGCCCCCTGCTTTAACGCCGGTCGCAATTTGCGACCAGTTCAGGGGGGCCTACCTGCGGCGGTAGAGGCGCTGAGGTGCGGGGCGGCCAATTTTTTTGCTGGCCGCCTGCCAGCACCTCGCCGCGCCGTTGTCCCCAGCCTCCTCGGCACCCCCCCGCAACCCTGCGGAGTGCCGGCTGTGTCCCAAGAGCCCGGCACTTCTCCTCGGTGCCGGGCTCTTTTGCCGGCACTCGTGATCTCTGATTGCGCTGCAGCAGGCCCCTCCCCTTTAAGAAGGGAAGGCCTGCAGTACCGCAGCGCGCCGTGCCGCAGCGTGTAGCGCTGCGGCACGTTGCGCCGCGAACTTTAGTTGCAGCACCCCAAGTGGGATGCAGGGCGCCTCGAGTAGCGCCGCGCTTCCGTTTGGGGCGCTGAAACTGAATTTGTGGCGGGCAGCCGCGACTTCTTCCGGGGCGCAACTTCCGGCGCCCTGGTGAGGCTGTCTAGGCCTAAATCTTTTTCTCTCCCCTTTAACACCAAACTCCACCTTTCTTACATCAAACTCGCCCTTTCTCCTTCACACCAATCTCCATCTTTTCTTCTTGACATCAGATCTAGTCCTCCTTTCTTATATTTAAAGATATGAAATCGAACTAGGTTTTGCCCAACCCACCAAGGTTTACTGGGAATTAAAGATTACTCTCCCGGACACTGCTGCGAACAACCCGGGAGAAAAATCATAGGGACATGAAAAGAAATATGGGAGATGAGGATAAAGGCTGTTTGACTGACAGTCAAGAATCATCCAACTGGGTGTCATATAGTCTGTTTGCTTTCCAATTGGCGTGGGAAAGCAGTGCGCCACAAGGGTGAACATGTCGGGTGACCAATAACGGGAGCGTGGGGGCGGGGTGATTGGAGACAAGAGGTCGTGTGATGAAAGCTCCCGGAATACACCCAACCCGAGTTGGCAACCCCAAATCGAACAGCAGTGGACGCGATCCGTTTTTACCCACTTGGTCTCGAAGCCACTGTACCTGAAACCGGATTGTACACAATTAGTGACAAACTCATTTTGTATGAAATTACTATTCTAACTTTGGTTCAAACAGATTCCTATCTCCATTAAGAGGGCAGGGGAATTGAATATGAACTCATTAAACATTCACATGCCGGGATTGCAGTGTCATTTCAAGGTATTCTCACTTCCCCACCACCCCCCCGACTCACCCACCCCTCTCCGAGTAGGCTTGACACCTTTTTTTTAAACTTTGCCCATCAGAGGTTTTGGCATTTCCTTTAACTAAACATCCCACAAGCTACGATTGCATGTTAATTTTCTAACTTAAACTCTGACATCCAGGGAATGTTAAGGAACTATCTGTATTTATCTTGCCATGTTTTTAATCTATCCAGATATGCAGTTGGCTTATTTCAGAACCACACCTTATTTGTTTTAGTTGTGCCTCCAACGCACTTGTTTTTGCGTTTAGCCTTCACTTCATCACTCTTATTACTGACTTTTCCTGGTTTGCCTACACAGCCTTCATCGGGACAAGTCTTGGCCTGTTTCTTTTCTAACACAGCAATCTTTTTCTTCAGTACAAAGCTTTTCTGGCCCTTCCTTTCCATATCTGAACTCGTGCCGTCCGTGCTGTCTCCGTTCTGACCCTCGATTACGGCAGAGGAATTCTCACACGGCACCTCTTTCTTCTTCTTCTTCAGGATGTCGTCCTTCCCACCAGGAGCTACAAAGTTCGCACCTTTCTTCACGTTCTTCTCGATACCTGAATATTTAAAGATTTTTTGTGACAAGGCGCTTTTTATTTGCCCTATTACACGCTTTCTTAATCATTCCGCACGACAGAAATAGCGCTGCGCTCTGGCGCCCCGAAGTACCGCGCCATGGATTAGCAGGGCGTGGGTTCACACATATGATCCTCCACCTGCTGTGCTCCTGATCGGAACCACTCCGTTTGGGATGGTACGACGCAGAAAGCAAGCATTTCCCCACAGCAAGGGGGAGGAAAATTGGAAGGTTGGAAATAAAAAAGAAATTGAATTGGGAGTGGATGGGGGTAAAATTGGGCACGGGCGGGGGACGCAAAACAGGCGGTATAGCATGGGGCGCCCGATTTTACCTGTGGGTTCATTCCTAGGACCTGACCTGGACCCCCAAAGATTTAGAAAACTTTTTTTTTTATTCGCTTATGGGATCTGGGCATCGCTGGCAAGGCCAGCATTTATTGCCCATCCCTAGTTGCCCCTTGAGAAGGTGGTGGTGAGCCGCCTTCTTGAACCGCTGCAGTCCGTGCGGTGAAGGTGCTCCCACAGTGCTGTTAGGGAGGGAGTTCCAGGATTTTGACCCAGCGACGATGAAGGAACGGCCGATATATTTCCAAGTCAGGATGGTGTGTGACTTGGAGGGGAACTTGGAGGTGGTGGTGTTCCCATGCGCCTGCTGCCCTTGTCCTTCTAGGTGGTAGAGGTCGCGGGTTTGGGAGGTGCTGCCGAAGAAGCCTTGGCGAGTTGCTGCAGTGCATCTTGTAGATGGTACACACTGCAGCCACGGTGCGCCGGCGGTGGAGGGAGTGAATGTTTAAGGTGGTGGATGGGGTGCCAATCAAGCGGGCTGCTTTGGCCTGGATGGTGTCGAGCTTCTTGAGTGTTGTTGGAGCTGCACTCATCCAGGCAAGTGGAGAGTATTCCATCACACTCCTGACTTGTGCCTTGTAGATGGTGGAAAGGCTTTGGGGAGTCAGGAGATGAGACACTCGCCGCAGAATACCCAGCCTCTGACCTGCTCTTGTTGCCACAGTATTTATGTGGCTGGTCCAGTTAAGTTTCTGGTCAATGGTGACCCCCCAGCATGTTGATGGTGGGGGATTCGGCGATGGTAATGCCGTTGAATGTCATGGGGAGGTGGTTAGACTCTCGCTTGTTGGAGATAGTCACCCGCCCCCAAATTCTGCCATTTTCCCGGCAGTCGCGCCTCCATACCCGCCTCCCCAGGGCTGGCAAGATCGCGCCCTTGGTGTCACTGGGCTATTTTCCCCACAGGAGCATCACAGCCAAGCCCTGTGCTGTCCTCATCCACACACACAGACACTTTCCAGCCAGAGTCACTTGATAGTGATCAAGAGTAAAAACTAGTCCAGGGTGCTCAGGCCATTTGTAATGGCATCAACCAGCACACTGGCTGAGGTCACCTAACTCAGACCAGGAACTTAAGGAGGACCTTCTGGTCTGCTACACAAGGCCATCGAGGCGAAAAGTACTTCTTCAAAGTATCTTTTCCTTGTTCCTTTTCTGCACATTCATCTGAGACACAACGGTAGCTATTCCCTGCAAGGAGAGTATCCGATTTTAGCCATGCCATCAGCGACACTTTCCAACATGGACAGAGGCACCACAGACTGGATGTGTCGTGTGTGTGTCCCCCTACCCCCTCGCTCCCCCCCACCCTCCCAGCCCAAAAAGACACAACTCTTAGCAGCTACCTCAACAGCAGCACTGGCAGAGATGTGGCAGCAGGCCACTGTGAGGGGAATGTCACGTCACGTAGGGCTGAGGGAACCAAAAGCAGGAAAGGAAATGACATTTCAAAACAGGGCACATGAATAAAGTGGAAACAATGTCCTTGGAATTGTGCTGTGTGCAAACTTGCATTTGAAATTCCTTGGCCCGTTATTTTAAACGAAGCATTAAACCATTTAAAATAAAGGATTTTTTTAATGCGTTCATGGGATGTGGGCGACGCTGGCAAGGCCGGCATTCACTGTCCATCCCTAATTGCCCCTTGAGAAGGTGGCGGTGAGCTGCCTTCTTGAACCGCTGCAGTCCGTGTGGTGAAGGTGCTCCCACAGCGCTGTTAGGGAGGGAGTTCCAGGATTTTGACCCCGCGACGATGAGGGAACGGCCGATATATTTCCAAGTCAGGATGGTGTGTGTGACTTGGAGGTGAACTTGGAGGTGGTGGTGTTCCCGTGCGCCTGCTGCCCTTGTCCTTCTAGATGGTAGAGGTTAACGGCACTGAAAAGAATTTAATACAAATGTGGCAATCTCCGTGCAATGTAATTTCAACGGCTATACCTAAAAGATGTTACATGATAAAGGTCTATTTAGGCATAGTTCTTGGTCAGGATGTGAAAATATGAAACAAAGGCCCCATTTTCCCCTGCAAATATAGGAGTGCTTGGCACCTCCATGTGTATAGTGAGGTACCTATATATAACCTACCGTTACTTGCTGCAGACATCTCAATCTCACCAGAATTATCAGCGCAGCACAGTTTCCTCAGCTCTAGAGAAAGGCAAGTACAATAAATGCAAATCAATTAAAAGCTCAACTTTTTTTTTAAATGGTGTGTTATCTTATTGGGTGTGACCACAATGCATCCTACGAAACCCAGGCAGAGAGGACCTGCGGGAAGGAGGGAGGAGGACAGTAGCATTATGTTTGTGTGTGTGTGTGCTGGGCCGATGTAGCAGAGCCTGGTCTCCATTCGTCTTGGATCCCCTTGCCATTGGACCAAGACCTTGCTCGGTCAAGCCTGTGTGGTAGCTGGTGTGCAACGGCCACCCCACGTTAAAAGAATTCAGGCACAGGCATCTTCCACCCTTTAAAATGAAGTTCGGGACCTGGAAAGTCAGGACCCTCATGGACAACCCCAACAGCGACAGACCGTAACGCCGTACTGCTAATGTTGCCCGGGAGCTCAGACGTTTTGACATTGACAGCGCCGCCCTAAGTGAGACCCAGCGGGCAGGGGAAGGCCAGCTCAAGGAGCAAGGTGATGGTTACACCTTCTTCTGGAAAGGCAACAAACACCGTCTGCCCCACCTGTGACAGCGACTGTAGGTCCCACATTGGGCTCATCAGTCACCTGCAAACTCATTTTTAATGTGGAAGCAAGTCATCCTCGGTTCCGAGGGACTGCCTAAGAGAAGAGTGGCCGTAGGACCTGTATGGCAGCACCAGTGTGATACAGGTAGACTATCCTTTATCTGAACTTCCGAAAACCGAAAACCTCTAAAAACCGAAAGTTTTTTTGTTCAGCGTAAGTCGTGCGCACGACATGACCAGAGTGGCGCACGACTTACGCTGAGCAGGGCAGAGGGTCACAGAGTTCCCTCCTGGGTAGGAGATTGCAGGCCGAGCCAGGCAGTGTGAAGGAGGTACCAGGAGAGTGAACCCAACAATACAGCAGCCCGTCCGATAGCTGCAGCGGCCCGTCCGATATTCTTTTCTCCCCCTGACCCGACCCGACCCGAACCGCGGCCCGTCCGATATTCTTTTCTCCCCCCCCGGATGCCCCCCCCCGACCCCGACCCCCCGCCCCCCCCGCGACCTGAACCGCGGCCCGTCCGATATTCTTTTCTCCGCCCCCACCCAACCCCCGACCTGATTTGCGGGCCAGCTTAGTAGGAGTCAGACGATATCCGGCTTTCCAGAGAAGCAGGAAGGGAAATTAGGTTGATTGGCCATGATAAAAATTGACCCTTAGTGTTAGGGGGGATTAAATACACGGGGTTACGGGGATAGGGCTTGGATGGGATGGCTGTCGGTGTAGGGACCGGGTGCTAGGGTTTGGATGATCAGCCATGATCTCGTTGAATGGCGGAGCAGGCTCGAAGGGCCAAATGGCCTACTCCTGCTCCTATCTTCTATGTTTCTATGTTTCTATGAGACATGGAACAGTCGCAAGAGGTAGCCTGAACTTTTACAATTTATATTAAGTACAAATTTCCCAGTCTTATAATAATACCTTCTGAAATCCGAAAAATTCCGAAAACCGAAACTCAGCTGGTCCCAAGGCTTTCGGATAAGGGATAGTGTACCTGTACCACATTTTCACAAGACTACTTTCAATTATTGCAAGATAGACCACATGACCAGTGATTACATTGCCGCCGCTGCTCTCACTATCTGATTAACACAGGAAAAAAAAATCAACCACGTTACTGCTACAGTTAAACATTAAGCAAATAAAAGCCACCCGCACATTTTATTTTCTTCAATTAAGTATTGTTAATTTTCTATACAGTGACAGCAATGGGACAAAGTGTTCTGCTTGCTCTGTTGCAAAGATATCTTTTTTGAATGTGTTTTATGATTTTGCTAGGAATACAGACCAGAGGAATTCATTATGAACGCGCTTACAATGTCACTACACAGAGCGCGTAGGGCAATTGTCCCCCGGCACAACGGCAATATAGGCACTGAGCTAGAAATTCATCTTGGGCGGTGGCGCAAGTCTGGCGGGATGGGATGGGATGGGATCGGCCGCCCGTTATACGCAGCGCCTGACATTCAGGAGGCGATTATATCAATGGGGGCACGTTGGAGGCGGGACTGCTGCTTGTCGGGTTTCAGCCCAGCCTCCATCGACTTGTGGCCAACCCACACTATGTTCCCTTGATTGACCTTGTTAAACCCGCCCAGCGGGGCTCAGCAGGCCAACTAAGGGGAAGCCGGTGACAGAGAACGTCAGCGTATGACATTTCATCGTTTGACAGCTCTGTGACATTCTCTGTTGTTTGATGAGTCCTTGTATTCAAGACTCATCAAGCCTCTTTCTTTAGCAGAAATTAGATGGATGTTGCATCGGAGAATGCAGCAGCCATTCTGTCATCTCTGCCGGTGAGATGCGCGAGTCTCCGCATCCCCAACTCTTGAAACTTTCAGGAAGAAACAAAGGTAAGTGAACATTTTCTATCACTTTCCACTCACCTCACATACTCACCTCTCCACACTTGCACCCATCACTTACCTTCACAGTGCACTTTTGCACCCCGCAGACCCACTGCTCGCCTCGCTGACCCTGGCAGGGTTTCCCGACGTCGGGATTCATTTTTTAACACTTGAACTTCCCACCCGTTTTTTTTTAGATTAAAATTCCCTCAAATTCTCCCACAGCAGCACTCCTGAGATGAAAAAAAAAAACTGGGCGGGGTGGGAGACTGAACCTGAATTACTCCACTCCAGGGAACCATACGCCGCCGCACCACCCTATTCGTTTTGAATCTTTACGAAACTGTCATTTTTAAACAACGCGCAATGCACAAGGTTTTAATACATACAAGATCGAAAGTTATTATTAGCACAACTGCACCTTCGAAGTCTTTCATGGTCCTCTCTCTGTGCCTCAGTTCTCTGAACAGTTTAATTTGGTTCGCAATGATTATCTGGTAAACACGGCTCTCCTTCCTTCACACGCTCTGTCCCTGGGGGTAAAGAGGAATGGAAATCTAAAAGAATGTCCTTCACTCAGTATGATTTTCTTACATACTTTACAACTATTTTGACAATTCCATGTTCATAATTTTAAAATGACAAGTTGTTGTTCTAACTGTTTGACCCCACTTTCTGCCTGTTTTCTCTTATTTTATAGTTTAGCCTTTCATCTTCTTTTCTCGTTCAGCTATTTCATAACAACAGCAACTTGCACTTATATCGCGCCTTTAAGGTAGCCAAAACATAATAACGCTTCCGCAGGAGCGATTGTCCAACTAAATTTGACACCGAGCCGCATAAGGAGATATTAGGACAGGTGAGGTAGGTTTTAAGGAGCAACTTGAAGGAGGAGAAAGGCGGAGAGGTTTAGGGGGGGGGGAATTCCAGAGCTCAGAGCCCTGGCGGCTGAAGGCACGGCCACCAATGGAGGAGCGATAAAAATCCGGGGATGCGCGAGAGGCCAGAGTTGGAGGAGCGCAGAGACCTCGGGGGGGGGGGGGGGGGGGAGAGGGTGTAAGGGCGGAGGAGATCACGGAGATATTCCTTCTGCACATCCTCCCTGACCAAACTTAAAATGGCATCTCGTCTGTTCTAATCCTGCATACTAATTACATTATATACGAGCAGATCTTCCATGGCATTGCTGAACGCGAGTGAGGTTACACTGTTTTATAACAATGGGGGTGTTTGTGCAATGTAGGGGATAACATCAGTGCCGTCGATTTACAGTGACTGAGTAAGTCAAATAATATTTGCATTAAATGGTACTCCAGGTTTCTTACTGGTACTTTGGGGACTTACTTCCATAGTTGTGTCCATTATTCTGTGATAACCATAAATGAGTGGCCTTTATTTTATACATACTGTAGATTCCTTTATTATGTATTTAATTCTTATCTCTTACTAGTTTAAAGCTGTAGACAGAATGCAAGATGTACCAGTTGGAGTTAGATATCTGGGCCCCAAAATTCCTGGGCTCCGTTCTGCTGCCGCAAGTGTGGCAGATCTGAACCCCACCTGCTCTAGTCCCAGGCCGGAGAACGCCCCGCTCCCCCCACCGCCGCCCCCCCTCCCAAATCCCTGCAAGGATGCAACAGTGGCATCTATCCCAATCCGCCCTTGTAAAGCAGGGCGCTCCCCCAGCCACTCCACCTGAGGTCATGGAATAGGTGGGACAGTGGTAGCTTGGATAAGGAATTGGCTTAAGGACAGAAAACAGCGAGTTGTGGTAAATGGCTGTTTTTCAGACTGGAGGATGGTAGACAGTGGTGTTCCCCAAGGGCCAGTGCTGGGGCCACTGCTTTTCTAGATATATATAAATGACCTAGTCAGAGTCATAACGGCACAGAAGGAGGCCATTCGGCCCATCGAGCCTGTGCCGGCTCTCTGTAGAGCAATCCAGTCAGTCCCATTCCCCCGCTCTATCCCCGTAGCCCTGTAAGTTTATTTCTCTCAAGTGCCTATCCAGTCTCCCCTTGAAAACATTGAGTGTCTCCGCTTCCACCACTTCCGTCGGCAGCGAGTTCCAGGTCCTCACCACTCGCTGCGTAAAAAAGTTTTTCCTCACGTCCCCCCTGTATCTCTTGCCCAAAACCTTTAATCTGTGTCCTAGTCCTTGTACCATCAACTAGTGGGAACAGCCTTTCCCCCGTCTAGCCTATCCAAACCCGTCATAATCTTGTACACCTCGATCAAATCACCCCTCAACCTCCTTTGCTCTACAAATCCAGCTTCTCCAACCTGTCCTTGTAGCTAAGATCCCCCATCCCCGGAGCCATTCTGGTAAATCTCCTCTGCACCCTCTCGAGGGCCTTCACATCCTCCATATCAACAACAATAACTTGTATTTATATGGCGCCTTTAACGTAGTAAAATGTCCCACGGCCTTACTGGAGTGTAATCAGAAATAAAATTGGCACCGTGCCACATAAGGACCGGTGGCTAAAAGCTTGGTCAAAGATGTAGGTTTTAAGGAGTGTCTTAAAGGAGGAGGGAATTTCAAAGCTTAGGGCCTACACAGCTGAAGGCATGGCCGGCCAATGGTGGGGCGAAGGAAGCGACACCAGGGACCTTATGGTCTGTGTCACTCAGCTACTCACTGATCCATTGGGAAAGCAGAATACAGGACTGATGTTCCACACAACTGAGTTCCTGACCTCAGCCTTTCCACCATCTACAAGGCACAAGTCAGGAGTGTGATGGAATACTCTCCACTTGCCTGGATGAGTGCAGTTCCAACAACACTCAAGAAGCTCGACACCATCCAGAACAAAGCAGACGGTTTGATTGGCACCCCATCCACCACCTTAAACATTCACTCCCTCCACCACCGGCGCACCGTGGCTGCAGTGTGTACCATCTACAAGATGCGCTGCAGCAACTCGCCAAGGTATCTTCGGCAGCACCTCCCAAACCCCGCGACCTCTTCCGCCTAGAAGGACAAGGGCAGCAGGCGCCTGGGAACACCACCACCTCCAAGTTCCCCTCCGGGTCACACACACACCATCCTGGCTCAGAAGTATATAGACGGCGGGGGCAGGGGGTTGAAATTCAGTTTTGGCGGTAGAGAAAATCGGAGCAATGAATTTGTTGTAAGCTGTATATCCCTCTGTAGCTCACTCTGAGAAGAACCTGTGGAAGCACTGAAGCACATTAACTGCCTGCCCCCTCACCTGCAAGTTGTGCATCATCCGCAGAGGCCATAGGAACTGGGAGAAAATTGAAGGATTTGGACTCTCAGGAAAAACTAAAATGACTATGACTATATAATTGTAGTATTTAATGAATACTGTGATGACTATTACTGAGACACTTATTACACTGTATGTGCTACATTGACTATCCCTAATGTTTAATACAATTTGAAATGTTGTAATTATTGCAACTAGTATTTGTTACACATTATTAAATGGTGCCATGATCAGGGAGGGACCAGAGATAAGGTAGTGTGGAAAAATGTATGGCAAAATTGAATAGTTATTTGAGGGAGCTGGTGTCTGGTGGGTGTTAGTTTGTGGGACCGGTCTTTTCTGGTCCTCTACAATCACAACTAACCATTATAGCAATAATGCTATCTGAGCTATTTAGTACGCTACACATTATAATGCTATAGCTGAGATATTTATCACACTGTGCACTATAATACAACAATAGTTGTCCACCAGAATAGTCACCCTAATACTATAGTTAAGGCAATTCTACACTAAGAACTATAACGTTAGAGCTGTGCTATTTTTCACAAAGCACTATTAAGTTGAGGGTATTTATCACACTAAGCACCAATGTTCCCCCTAATTATTTTTGGGTGCGCGGCCCCTTTAAGTAGATAAGCACATGAGGAAGAAAGGAATAGAAGGATATGAAAGAAAGAAATGCATTAGTATTGCGCCTTTCATGACCACCGGACATCCCAAAGCGCTTTACAGCCAACAAAGTATTTTTTTTTTGTGTAGTTACTGTTGTAATGTAGGAAATGCAGCAGCCAATTTGCCCTCAGCAAGCTCCTACAAACAGCAATGTGATAATGACCAGATAATCTGTTTTAGTGATGTTGGTTGAGGGATAAATATTGGCCCAGGGCATCGGGGAGAATTCCCCTGCTCTTCTTCAAAAGAGTGGCCGTGGGATCTTTTACGTCCACCCGAGAGAGCAGACGGGGCCTCGGTTTGACGTCTCATCCGAAAGACAGCACCTCCGACAGTGCGGCGCTCCCTCAGCACTGGCACTGGGAGTGTCAGCCTAGATTATGGGCTCAAGTCTCTGGCGTGGAACTCGAACCCACAGCCTTCTGACTCTGGAGGTGAGAGTGCTATCAACTGAGTCACAGCTGACGGGCTGATGAAGAGGGGTGGGTGGAGGCTCATGTGGAGCAAAAACACCAGCAAAGACCAGTTGGGCCGAATGGCCTGTTTCTGTGCTGTTAATACTTTATAATACTTTGTAATTTGCAATATTACGTGCTATATTGCTAGAGCTGGGGTATTTTCCACAATGGGCACCACAATGCTATTTTCAAGCCATTTTCTACATCATGTATGGTTTTTGCGGCATGCATTTCACCAACTGCTATATCAACAGTACTTATTATCACAGGAGCTGTATTTAAGGTATATTATTCTGTTTTTGAGGCATTCATCACACTTTTACCAAGGCATTTTGAAAAATAATTGAGGTATTTATCCCACTACTGTTTTCAGATATTATCCTTCTGTTTTTAATGTATTTCTTCCACTATTTTGAGGTGTTTATCGTTCTTTTACAGTACTTATTGTTTCGAAGCATTTGTCACACTATCGAGGTAATTATCCCACAGCTTTTGCGGGACTTTATACCAGTTCCAAGCTATTCATTTTGAGGTATTTATCCCACTAGTTTTACATAACCTTTATGCATTTTTCTACGGTATTTATCCCATTCTTTTTGAGATGTTTGTGATATGCGGATATTTATCCAACACTTTTTGAAGTATTCATCCTTCTTTTGGATGTCCTTATACGTACCTGTTTTGATGTAGTTATCTTACTGCGTTTGAGGTATTTATACCTGTTGTTTCGGAGGTATTTGTCACTGTTTCTGGTGTATTTAACCCTTGTTTTCATGTATTTATCTGAGTAATTTTGAAGTATTTATCCCAGTTTTTGATCTATCCCAGTTTTTGAAGTATTTATCCCAGTTTTTGATTTATCCCATTTTTTGAAGTATTTCCCAGTTTTTGAGGTATTTATCTATTTTTGAGGTATTTATCCCATTTTTTGAAGTATTTCCCAGTTTTTGAGTTATTTATCCCTGTTTTTGAGGTATTTATCCAATTTTGAGGTATTTATCCCATGCTTTTGAGGTATTTATCCCATGTTTTTGAGGTATTTATCCCATATTTTTGAGGTATTTATCCCAGTTTTTAAAGTATTTATCCCAATGTTTGATTTATCCCATTTTTAAAGTATTTCCCAGTTTTTCCAGGTACTTATCCCAGTTTTGAGGTATTTATCCCATGTTTTGAGGTTTTACCCAATTTTGAGATTTATCCCAGTTTTTGAGGTATTTAGTCCATTTTCTTGAGATATTTATCCCAGTTTGAGGTATTTATCCCAGTTTTTGAGGTATTTATCCCAGTTTTTGAGGTATTTATACCATTTTTAGACCATTTTCTTGAGCTATTATCCCAATTTTTGAAATTTATCTCATGATTTTGAGGTATTTATCCCATGTTTTTGAGGTATTTATCCGTTTTTGAGGTATTTATCCCAGTTTTGAGGTATTTATCCCAGTTTGAGGTATTTATCCCATGTTTTGAGGTTTTACCCAATTTTGAGATTTATCCCAGTTTTTGAGGTATTTAGTCCATTTTCTTGAGGTATTTATCCCAGTTTTTGAGGTATTTATCCCAGTTTTTGAGGTATTTATACCATTTTTAGACCATTTTCTTGAGCTATTATCCCAATTTTTGAAATTTATCTCATGATTTTGAGGTATTTATCCCATGTTTTTGAGGTATTTATCCGTTTTTGAGGTATTTATCCCAGTTTTGAGGTATTTATCCCAGTTTTGAGGTATTTATCCCAGTTTGAGATATTTATGTTTTTGAGGTAGTTATCCCAGTTTTTGAGGTATTTATCCCAGGTTTTTGAGGTATATATCCCAGCTTTGAGGTATTTATCCCATGTCTTTGTGTTATTTATCCCATATTTGTGAGGTATTTATTCCATGTTTTTGAGGTATTTATCCCATGTTTTTGAGGTATTTATCCCAGTTTTGAGGTATTTATCCCATATTTTTGAGGTATTTATCCCAGTTTTGAGGTATTTATCTCATGTCTTTGTGGTATTTATCCCATATTTGAGGTATTTATCCCAGTTGAGCTATTTATCCCAGTTTTTGAGCTAGTTATCCTACATTTGTGAGGTATTTATCCCTCATTTTTGAGGTATTTATCTCAATTTTTGAGGCATTTATCGTATGTTTGAGGTAATTATCGCATGTTTATTAGTTATTTATCCCATGTTTGAGGGATTTATCCCATTGTTTTCTGAACTACTTATCCAAATAAGTTTAAGGTATTTATCTCCCTGTTTTTGAGGTATTTATCCCATTCTTTTAGTATTTATCGTGCTATTTTAAGGTAATTATCCACTGTTTTAAGGGATATCTCCAATTGTTTTTAAGTATTTATCCCAGTTTTACAATTATTTATCCAACTAATTTTGAGGTATTCATCCTGTTATTTTTCAAGTATTTATTGTTTTGAGGTATTTATCCGTTTTTGAGGTAGTTATCTCCCTGTTTTGAGATATCTATCCAATTCTTTCAGAGGTATCTGTAGTTTTGAACCATTTATCTTAGTTTTACTAATTATTTATCCAACTATTTCTGAAGTAATCATCCTGTTTTGAGGGATTTAACCTGTGTTTTTAGGTGCAAAATCCTGTTTTGAGGTATTTATCCATCTATTTTCACGGTATTTATCGCTATTTTGAGGTATTTTCCAAATATTTTGGAGACATTTCCCCCATTTTGTGGTATTTAATTTGTTTTTGAATAATTCAGATATTTATCTCAAATTTTGATTGAATTCTATTGTTCTTTAAGTAATTATTCCACTGTTCCAAGTATTTTTGAACATTTATTCCAGTTTTTGAACATTTCTCCCACCGTTTTGAACATTTATCCCACCTTTTTGATAATTCACCTGTATTTGAACATTTTTCTCATGTTTTTGAACATTTATCCCACCTTTTTTGATAATTGACTTGTTTTTCAACATTTATCCCACCTTTTTGATTATGTTTGTGATGTGTTTAAGCACTGTCCAGTCAACACTTACCAAGTTTCTGACTAATTTATTCTGCTGGGGTTTTTTTCTCCACACCTTGTGGTAGCTTTTTAAATAATCCTGCCCTAATGCAGGTTCATGGCAGTGCTTTGACCCAGTTGCCGTACCTTTCCGGGAAGTGTTAATCTTGACCAGTTTTTGACGTTGCTGCTTTTTTCCCAGGTACTCTGGAGCTGGTGGCCACGCTTGTTTGTTGGGGGGGATTTGACGCAGACTGATAATTTATTTAGTTATTACTGTAAAAAGGAATTTTTTTTTTTGCTGGCTGCCTTGGTTATTTTTTCTCTCTGGTATGGTGGATTTCGGCCGGGATTCCGGCGTTGATGTGGCGCCGCCACCTCACGCGCGCGCTCGAGGTGGAAGATCCGCCTGGCGCTCATTTGCCGCCCACCGGCTCAGCCAATCGGCGGGCGAGCTCCGTCCCGACCCCGCCCCCTTCATCTCCCGCCGCCCACACACCCACTGCGCACGCGCACCTTTCCCTCCCTAACCTCCGCAACACCCACCCACCGCGCACGCGCACTTTTCCCTCCCGCCCCTCACACTCCCACTGCGCATGCGCACGTTTCCCTCACTCCCCGCAACACCCTCCCACCGCGCACGCGCACTTTTCCCTCCCGTCCCCTGAACCCTCCCACCGCGCACGCGCAGTTATCCCTCCCTTCCTTCACCCCCCAACCCTCCCACCGCGCACCTCTCCGTACGGCGAGCGCTTGGTTGTTGGCCTTGCACCCGGTCGGCGACCGAAATTCAAAACCCCACCTCCTTTTCCCATTTGCTTCCCCCCACCCCCCGCGAAATCAACCAGGCCTACTCCTTCCTGTTGTTTCTTTACACATTACCAATTTAAAAGGTGGAAAGCGCCCTCCCCCACCTTTGAAAGAGGGTACGGCCCATAAAAGCTGTACATTAAACTAAAAATACTTTTAAAGGAATCTTATCAAATTAAAAGAAAGGATGACATGCATTTATATAGCACCCTTCATGACCTCAGGACATCTTAAAGCACTTTACGGACAATGAAGTGCAGTCACTGTTGTAATGTAGGAAACACGGCAGCCAATTTGCACACAGCAAGCTCCCACAAAAGCAATGTGATAATGACCAGATAATCTGTTTTTGTTATGTTGGTTGAGGGATAAACATTGGCCCCAGAGAGAACACTCCCTGCCCTTCTTCAAAATACTGCCATGGGATCTTTTACATCCATCCTGAGAGAGCAGACAGGGCCTCGGTTTAAAATCTCATCCGAAAGACGACACCTCTGACAGTGCAGCACTCCCTCAGCACTGCACTGGGAGTGTCGGCCTAGATTTTTGTGCTCAAGTCCCATGGAGTGGGGCTTGAACCCACAACCTTCTGACTCCGAGGCAAGTGTGCTACCCACTGAGCCACAGCTGACAGTTTTGTTTGGGGAGGGGGGGGGTGATGAAGCACACTGTTGCCCACTGGTCGCAGAACAACCGCGCCTAGAACACATCACCGAAACCTGCTGCTCGCAGAATCATACACAGCACAGAAGGACGCCATTCAGCCCGTTGAAAGAAATAAAGACTTGCATTTATATAGCACCTTTCACGACCTCAGGACGTCCCAAAGCGCTTCACAGCCAATGAGGTACTTTTTGAAGTGTAGTTGTTAGGTCCATGTATCTTGATGTTATGTGTCCTTCAATAACTAGACACGAGACTGCAGGGAACAATCAACAGGTGTTTACTGGATGAGGGTTACTCTAAAACTAAACGTACAGATCCCTACTCAGGGTTTATATACAGGTGTGGTCACTGCCGGTACTACAGTATACAGGAGCTGTAAAAAGTAGTTCTCCCCTTAAAGGTACATACACTACAATTCCTCCCCTTTTAGATTAACAGTACCATAACATTCATTTACAATTAACACTTTTAACATGCACATTACTGAAAATAGTCCATTTATAAATTCAGTCTTTGGGGCGGCTTCCTGATCCTTTCTGGATAGCGCCTTTCCTGAGTGTCTTGCTCTTGGTGCGGAGGCCCCCTGTCGTCAGTTGGTTCATCAGCTTCCGATGCTACTGTTTCTGGGGTAGATGCTACCTGTATGTCGGGTTCATCACAAGGTATGCGAGACATGGGGTTGACTCGTTCCTGTGACTCTAGGATCTGGTCGACATGGCGTCTCACAATGTTCTCCCCAACATCCACTGTGTACATGAGTGGCCCCTGCCGTGTGCATATCGTTCCTGGTTGCCATTTCTCTGTTCGGTAGTCGCGGGCCAAGACTGGTTGCCCTACATTGAAGCTCCTTGTCGGCTTCTCATTGATGTGCTGGAATTGCTTATTCTCAACATCTCTTCGTACATTTGGTCTGAGCAAATCCAGACAAGATCTCAACCTTCGGTTAAAGAACATCATGGCCGGGGTCTGGTTGATGACTGCATTTGTCGCATTTCTGTAGGATAACAGGAAATTGTCCACCTTATGCTGCAGTGGAATGTCGTCATCGCACATGGCCCTTACTGCTTTCTTAAAGGTTTGTACGAACCTCTCAGCCAATCCATTTGTGGCTGGATGATACGGGGCGGATGTGTAATGCCTTACCCCATTCCTTTTCATGAATCTTCGATACTCTTCGGACACAAACTGTGGTCCGTTATCAGAGCAAATTTGCTCTGGCAAGCCGTTCCTGGCAAATATGGTCCGTAGGACTGCAATAGTTTTCTCCGTGGTGGTGGACGACATTTTGATCACCTCAGGCCATTTCGAGTGCGCATCCACGGCTATTAAAAACATTGAGTCCATGAATGGACCAGCAAAATCAATATGCACCCGTTGCCATGGAGATGAGGGCCACTCCCATGGGTGTAGAGGGGCATGTGGTGGTGCATTTTGGACCTTCTGGCATCCTGAGCAGCTCTTTGTCAGGTCCTCAATTTGCTGATCGATCCCCGGCCACCACACATAAGCCCTAGCAAGGCTTTTCATTTTCACCCCTCCCAGATGGCCTTCGTGAAGCTCATTTAGCACTCTCTCCCTTAACTTGGGTGGAATTACCACTCGGGATCCACACATCAAGGTCCCCTGGCATACTGACAGCTGTTCTCTTCTGGATGAGAATGCTGGCAACAGTGAGTCACCATGTGTTGGCCATCCCTTCACCGTCAAGTCATATACCCGAGACAGTGTCGGGTCATTTCGGGTCTCCTTCTCTATATCAGCGTTAGTTACTGGCAAGCGTTCAATTATGGTCGAATAAAATATTTCGACAGGGTCCACTGCTGGTGCTTCCTCCGCAGTAGGCAGTGGCAGGCGTGATAGCCCATCAGCGTTTCCATGCTGTTTCGTGCCCTTATACTCGATTTCATATTGGTTCGCCCCTAGAAAAAGGGACCATCTTTGTAGCCGTTGTGCAGTCATCACCGGAACGCCCTTCTTTGGATTAAAGATGGAGACAAGTGGTTGGTGGTCAGTCAGCAAGGTGAACTTCTGCCCGTGCAGATAGTGGTTGAACTTTTTCACTCCCCACACCAGGCTGAGAGCCTCCCTGTCAATCTGGGCGTAGTTACGCTCAGGTGAGGTTAGTGACCGAGACGCAAAGGCTACCGGCCTCTCCGAGCCGTCCGGGAACTTGTGCGACAGCACCGCTCCAATGCCATAGGGTGATGCATCACATGCCAACTGAATTGGTAGTGCTGGGTTGAAATGAGCCAACACCTCTTTTGATGTGATCAATTCTTTGCACTTCTGGAAAGCTCGTTTACATTCGTCATTCCACTTCCATGGTACCCCCGTTTGCAGTAGGGTGTTCAGTGGGTGTAGCACTGTAGACAAATTCGGCAACAACTTATGGTAGTAGTTCACCAGCCCGAGGAACGACCTCAGTTGTGACACATTTTCCGGTGCTGGAGCCTTGACTACTGCCTCAATCTTTTCAGGGGACTTATGTAACCCCTCTTAATAAGAACATAAGAACATAAGAAATAGGAGCAGGAGTAGGCCAATCGGTCCCTCGAGCCTGCTCCGCCATTCAATAAGATCATGGCTGATCTGATCCTAACCGCCAATCTACTATCACAGAACCATATCCTGAATCTAACAGAATTAGACACACGAAATAGGAGCAGGATCAGGCTACACAGCCCCTGGGCCCGCTCCGCTACCCACAGGGCCATGTCCGATCCGAACCTAGACTCATGTCCAAATTCCTGCCCGCTCCCCGTAACCCTTAATTCCCTTTACTTCTAGGAAACTGTCTATTTCTGTTTTAAATTTATGTAATGATGTAGCTTCTACAGCTTTTTGGGGCAGCATATTCCATGGACCTACCACCCTCTGAGTGAAGTAGTTCCTCCTCATCTCAGTTTTGAAAGAGCAGCCCCTTATTCTAAGACTATGCCCCCTAGTTCTAGTTTCACCCATCATCGGGAACATCCTCCCCGCATCCACCCGATCCAACCCCTTCACAATCTTATATGTTTCAATAAGATCGCCTCTCATTCTTCTGAACTCCAATGAGTAGAGTCCCAATCTAATCAACCTCTCCTCATATGTCCATCCCCTCATCCCCGGGATTAACCGAGTGAACCTTCTTTGTACTGACTCGAGAGCAAGTATGTCTTTTCTTAAGTATGGACACCAAAACTGTATGCAGTATTCCAGGTGCGGTCTCACCAATACCTTGTACAACTGAAGCAATACCTCCCTATTTTTATATTCTATCCCCCTAGCAATGAAAGCCAACATTCCATTGGCCTTCTTAATCACTTGCTGCACCTGCATACTAACCTTTTGAGTTTCGTGCACCAGGACCCCCAGATCCCTTTGTACTTCAGTACTTTCCAGTTTCTTGCCATTAAGATAATAACTTGCTCTACGATTTTTCCTGCCAAAGTGCATAACCTCACACTTTCCAGTATTGTATTCCATCTGCCAAATCTCTGCCCACTTACTTAGCCTGTCTATGTCCCCTTGCAGGTTTTTTATGTCCTCCTCACGCACTACTTTCCCTCCCATCTTAGTATCATCTGCAAACTTTGATATGTTACACTCGGTCCCCTCCTCTTCATCAATAACGTGGCCACAATACGAGATCTGCTTCTGGAAAAACTCGCATTTGTGGCAATATGTTCGGAGCCCATATTCCTTCAATCTAGTGAGCACCTGCTCCAGGTTGGCAAGGTGATCACTGTCATTTTCGCCCGTGACCAGGATGTCGTCCAAATAACACTGGGTCCCTGGAATCCCTTGCAGGACTTGATCCATTGCCCTTTGCCAAATAGCCGGAGCTGATGCTACCCCGAACACCAGCCGGTTGTATTGGTAGAGACCTTTATGAGTGTTGATCGTGAGGTACTGTTTCGAGGCTTCTTCTACCTCCATTTGCAGGTACGCCTGGGCCAGATCAATCTTAGTGAAGCGTTTCCCTCCAGATAGCGAGGCGAAAATATCTTCAATCTGCGGAAGCGGATATTGTACCGTGTGAAGGACTGGGTTCACTGTCACCTTAAAGTCCCCACAGATGCGAACCTTCTTTGGCTCCCCAGGCGTATTACTCAACGACCTCTTCATTACAGGAACGATGGGTGTAGCCCACTCGCTCCAGTCCACTTTGGACAGTACTCCTGAACGTTCCAAACCTTCCAGCTCTGCTTCGACGGCTGGGCGGATTGCATAAGGCACCGGTCTGGCCTTAAAAAACTTTGGGCTTGCATTTTCCTCTATTTTGATCGTCGCTGTTATGCCTTTTAGTGTTCCAAGTCCCTCCTGGAACACTTCTTGTGCGTCAGTTAGCATTTTTGACAGTCGTCCAGGTGTGGCGTCGTCATCCTTTTTGGCATCTACAGTCAGTGCTTGTATGGAATGCCAATCTAGCTGTATCTTCCGGATCCATTCACATCCTAGTAGTGGTGGTCCTCCATCTGGCAATACATATAGGTCAATTTTTGGTGTTTCCTTGCCGTTATATATAACGTTCACCCTTATTTTTCCTTTGGGGTAGACTTTTTGCCCCGTGTACATCTTCAAGACAATCTCTGTATCTCTCAAGGGTATATGTGAGAATAGCTGCTTGTAGTCCCTTCGGTTTATGACTGTTAGGGCTGATCCTGTGTCCAATTCCATTTTCACTTGGACTCCAGCTATCTTGAGCGTGACCCAGATAGTTTGGTGATCCTCCGTTTTGATCACATTATGTAGTTTCAGACAACCCAGCTCCTTGCTTCCGGAGTCTGTATCACTTTTCTGTTCGTCTGAACTACTCTCCGTCACATAGAAACATAGAAAACATAGAGATAGGAACAGGAGTAGGCCATTCGGCCCTTGGAGCCTGCTCCGCCATTCAATGAGATCATGGCTGATCTTCGTCTGAGATCATAGCTGATCTTACCAGTTCAGTACCCCGTCCCCGCCTTTTCTCCGTAACCCTTAATCCCCTTAGCCTTCAGAAATATATCCAATTCTCTCTTGAAAATATTTATTGAATTAGCCTTCACAGCCCTCTGTGGCAGGGAATTCCACAGGCTCACCACTCTTTGAGTGAAGAAATTCTTCCTCATCTCTGTTTTAAATGATTTGCCTGCTATTTTTAGACTGTGGCCCCTGGTTCTGTGCTCCCCTGCCATTGGAAACATTCTCTCTGAATTCAGCCTGTCCAGGCCTGCCATAATTTTATATGTTTCGATGAGATCCCCTCTCAATCTTCTAAACTCCAGTGAGTACAAGCCCAAACTATTCAATCTCTCCTCGTAGGTCATTCCCGCCATTCCAGGTATCAGCCTGGTGAATCGCCGCTGCACTCTTTCCATGGCAAGAACATCCTTCCGCAGATGGGGCGACCAAAACTGTACACAATACTCCAGATGCGGTCTCACCAGCACCTTGT
Organism: Somniosus microcephalus; assembly: GCF_052327205.1. Lineage (NCBI taxonomy): Eukaryota > Metazoa > Chordata > Chondrichthyes > Squaliformes > Somniosidae > Somniosus > Somniosus microcephalus. The sequence continues at coordinate 40,666,806 of NW_028225182.1, read as the reverse complement.
ACAGCTGTAGTAAGGTATCCCTATTCCTATACTCGAACCCCCTTGATATGAAGGCCAACATACCATTTGCCTTCTTAATCGCCTGTTGCACCTGCATGCTCTCCTTCAGTGACTGGTGCACAAGAACACCCAGGTCCCTCTGCACTTCCCCATCTCCCAATCTATTGCCATTTAGATAATAATCTACCCTCCTGTTTTTACCCCCAAAGTGGATAACCTCGCATTTATCCACATTATAGTGCATCTGCCACGTATCCGCCCATTCCCCCAACCTGTCCAAATCGCACTGTAGCCTCCTGACATCCTCATCAGAGCCCACCCCTCCTCCTAGTTTAGTGTCGTCAGCGAATTTGGAAATATTGCATCCAATTCCCTGATCCAGATCATTTATATATATTGTGAACAGCTGGGGTCCCAGGACAGATCCTTGCGGCACCCCGCTGGTCACTGCCTGCCACTCCGAAAACGAGCCGTTTATTCCAACTCTCTGTTTTCTATCCGCCAGCCAGTTCTCTATCCACGTTAATACTTTGCCCCCAATCCCATGAGCCTTAATTTTGCATGATAATCTTTTGTGTGGAACCTTATCGAAGGCTTTCTGGAAGTCAAGGTACACCACATCCACTGGCTCTCCCCCATCTATTTTACCAGTTACTTCCTCAAAAAATTCCAGCAGATTAGTCAAACACGATTTACCCTTTGTAAATCCATGTTGACTCTGTCCGATCCTTTCCCCATTTGTCAAGTGCTCCGCTATTTTATCCTTAATAATGGACTCTAGCATTTTGCCCACAACCGATGTAAGGCTTACTGGTCTATAATTCCCTGCTTTCTCTCTACCCCCCTTTTTAAATATTGGGGTAACATTAGCTACCCTCCAATCCACGGGTACTGTTTCCGAGTCAATGGAGTTCCGGAAGATGATCCTTAGAGCATCTGCTATCTCCAGGGCCACCTCCTTAAGTACCCTAGGATGTAGTTTATCAGGCCCCGGGGATTTGTCGGCCTTCAGTCCCCTCAACTTACCCAACACCATATCCCTAGAGATACTAATTTCTGTCAGCTCCTCCCTCTCATTAGTCCCTATGTTTGCCGATATTCCTGGGAGGTTATTTGTGTCCTCCTTTGTGAATACAGAACCAAAGTATGAGTTTAATTGGTCTGCCATTTCCTTATTCTCCATTATATATTCTCCCGAATCGGACTGCAAGGGACCGACTTGGGATTTTACCAGTCTTTTCCTCCTGATATACCGATAAAAGCTTTTGCAGTCTGTCTTTATGTTTGCTGCAAGTTTACTTTCGTATTCTATTTTCCCCTTCCTGATTAATCCCTTTGTCCTCTTTTGCTGTATCCTGTACTGCCCCCAATCTTCCGGTCTGGTGCTTTTTTTTGCCAGTTGATATGCCCTTTTTTTTGATTTTATGCTGTCCCTAATTTCCCTCGTTATCCACGGTTGAGTCACCTTTTTAGGTTTATTTTTATGCCAAACCGGTATAAACATGTTCTGGAATTCTTCCATTCTATCTTTGAATGCTTGCCATTGTCTATCCACTGTCAATCCCCCCAGAAACACCACCCAATCAATCTTACCCAATTCCCGTCTCATACCCTCGTAATTCCCTTTATTTAAGTTCTGGACCTTAGTCTCTGATTCAATTTCCTCACTCTCCATCTCGACTGAGAGCTCGATCATATTATGATCGCTCTGACCCAAGGGGCCTCGTACAAGAAGATTGCTGATAAGTCCCTTCTCATTGCACAATACCCAGTCTAAAATGGCCTGATCTCGAGTCGGCTCCTCGACATATTGGTCCAGATAACCGTCCCGAAAACATTCCAGGAATTCCTCCTCCTCAGAATTTTTACTAATTTGGGTAGTCCAATCAATATGTAAATTAAAGTCACCCATGATGACAGCTGTGCTCTTATCGCACGCTTCTCTAATTTCCCTTTTTATGCCTTCCCTCACCTCCATATTACTATTTGGAGGCCTATATATCACACCCACTAACGTTTTCCTCCCCTTGCTATTTCTCATTTCTACCCATACAGATTCCGTTTCATCCGAGTTAATATCTTTCCTTTCCATTGCATTAATCCCCTCCTTTACCAGCAATGCTACCCCACCTCCCCTACCTTTTTGCCGATCCTTCCTAAATATTGTATATCGCTGGATGTTAAGTTCCCAGCCTTGCCCACCCTGCAGCCACGTTTCTGTAATCCCAATCAAATCATACTTGTTTACCTCTATTTCCACAACTAATTCATCCACCTTGTTCCTAATGCTTCTAGCATTAAGATACAAAGCCTTCAGGTTTGCTTTTTTCACACTCTCATTATGAATTAGTTTGGCCCTTTGTGTTTCTCTCCTTTGCTTATTGCTTCTCACCTTTCTACCATCTATTTCTGACTTCATATGACTTCCCTCTTTTCCACTACCTAGGTTCCCATCCCCCTGCCAAATTAGTTTAAATCCTCCCGAACCGCCCTAGAAAATATTACCCCGAGGACATCGGCTCCCTCACAGTTCAGGTGTAGACCATCCCCTTGGTACAGGTCATTCCTCCCCAAGAACTGGTTCCAATGCCTCAAGAATTTAAATCCCTCTCCCTTGCACCACTGCTCAAGCCACGTATTTAGCTTATCTATCTTACTCTCTCTAAACTTATTAGCTCGTGGCACTGGTAGCAATCCAGAGATTACTACCTTTGAGGTCCTACTTTTCAATTTAGCTCCTAACTCCCTAAATTCAGCTTGTAGGACCTCCTCCCTCTTTTTACCTACATCGTTGGTACCTACATGTACCACGACAACTGGCTGATCCCCCTCCCCCTTCAGAATGCTCTGCACCCGCTCCGAGCCATCCTTGACCCTTGCACCAGGGAGGCAACATACCATCTTGGAGTCTCGGTCTCGGCCACAGAAACTCCTATCTATCCCCCTTACAATTGAATCCCCTATCACCATAGCCCTATCCCTCTTTTTCCCGCCCTTCTGTGCAGCAGAGCCAGTCATGGTGCCCTGAACCTGGCTGCTGGTGCCTTCCCCTGATAAGTCATCTCCCCCAACAGTACCCAAAACGGTAAACCTGTTTTGGAGGGAGATGACCGCAGGTGACTCCTGCACTACCTTCCTGCCTTTACCCTGCCTTTTGGTCACCCATTTACTGTCTGAGCTAGCCTTTACCTGCGGTGTGACCAACTCACTGAATGTGCTATCCACAACATCCTCAGCATCGCGTATGCTCCAGAGTGAGTCCATTCGCAGCTCCAGCGCCGCCATGCGGTCCGCTAGGAGCTGCAGCTGGACACACTTCCTGCACACATAGTTGTCAGGGACAGTGTCCCTGATTTCCCACATGGCACAGGAGGAGCATGACACGGGTCCGAGCTGCCCTTCCATGACTTAACCCTTACAATACCCTTTTATTTACTACGATTTAGCTTAATTATTGAATTCTACTTAGAATAAGTTTGTGAAAGTACTCACCAACCAGTCACCTACCTGTTTTCTGGTGTTGTATTTTCACTGCCGCCTCCTGTCCTGGAACCTTTTCCACCTAGGTTAGGCTCCTGAAATAAAATACATTGAACCTACCTTTTCAACTTCCCCTAACCCCTAAAAGGTTAGAGGAGGTGGAAGGGTGGGAGACACTACACTGTAGTGTTTCGGGTTTAGCAACAGCTCCACCTATATAAGAGTTACTGGCCTCCTGCTCTCCCGACTGCACCAGCAACCAATCACTTGCCTGCTCCCTGGTGACGTCACACTCTGATTACTTTTTACCTCTCTCCTCTGCTGTTGATTTGGTGGGCCTCGCAACTGCCGCCGGTTTTTAAGCCGGGCTCCTCCTCGCTGCTCCCTGCTGCTCCGAGTGGTCGGGCCTCGCAACTGCCGCCGGTTTTTAAGCCGGGCTCCTCCTCGCTGCTCCCTGCTGCTCCGAGTGGTCGGGCCTCGCAACTGCCGCCGGTTTTTAAGCCGGGCTCCTCCTCGCTGCTCCCTGCTGCTCCGAGTGGTCGGGCCTCGCAACTGCCGCCGGTTTTTAAGCAGGGCTCCTCCTCGCTGCTCCCTGCTGCTCCGAGTGGTTGGGCCTCGCAACTGCCGCCGGTTTTTAAGCCGGGCTCCTCCTCGCTGCTCCCTGCTGCTCCGAGTGGTCGGGCCTCGCAACTGCCGCCGGTCACCTTATGTACCTTCTTGTACTTCTCCTGTGGAGATTTCTTGCTGCTGGTTTTCTTTCCCGACCTGCAGACTCTTGCTATGTGTCCTACTTTTCCACACTGTCTGCACACTTTGTCCTTGAACCAACAATCCTTATGGTCGTGTGTTGTTCTGCCGCAGCGATAGCACTTCACTGTTCCGTATGACATTTCATTTGTGCCATATTCTTACGGTCTCCGTTGTATCTCTGCAGCGCCCCGTGCGGCTGTTTCGTGTGATACTGCCATGTTGAAAGCCTTGTCCAGCGTAAGATCCTTTTCTGATAGAAGCCGTTTCTGGGTTCCTTCACTTTGAAGCCCACACACAAGCTTGTCCCTTAAAGTATCTGCTAGTCCCGTTCCAAACTGGCAGTGTTTCGATAGCTTGCGCAGTTCCGTTAAATACTCAGCATTACTTTCATCTTTATGCTGGTTCCTTTTGTGAAACTTAAATCTTTCTGCTATCAGCAGCGGTGTGGGGTTTAAGTGGTCCTGTAGGATTGACACTACGTTTCCAAAATCCTTTTCCACTGGCTTCTCTGGGGTTACTAGGTTTTGCAGTAAGCCATATGTTTTTGCACCCATTGAATTCAACAATACCAGCGCTTTCCTCTCATCTGGCACTTCATTCGCCTTGCAGTACACTTCTATGCGTTCGACATATGTCGTCCAATCTTCGACTTCATTGTCAAACGCTGTGATACTGCCACTCTTCAGCATCCCTGGGTGTGGTTAGACTGGCTCAAAATGGCGTTTTCCCGCGCTCTCCCTTCTTCTCTGCTGCAGCTCAAAATGGCGTTTTCCCGCGCTCTCCCTTCTTCTCCGCTGCGGCTCAAAATGACATTTTCCCGCGCTCTCCCTTCTTCTCCGCTGTGGCTCAAAATGGCGTTTCCCGCGCTCTCCCTTCTTTTCCGCTGCTGCTCAAAATGGCGTCTCCCGCGCTTTCCTTTCTTCCCCGCTGACGCTGCTCATCCCTTGAACACCGGCTGCGCTCTGCGCGTTTTCCTTTCTTCCCCGCTGACGCTGCTCATCCCTTGAACACCGGCTGCGCTCTGCGTGTTTCCCTTCGCACCTCTCTCTCTTCTCCCGTCGACGCCACTCGGTCCTGAACACCGGCTGCGCCCTGTGCGCTCTACCCTCTCTCTTCTCCCGTCGATGCTGCTCGGCCTTTTTCTGTGCCGTCGGTCGGCTCTAGCCGCCGCTGTCCGGGAAGGGTCTGCGCCGTACCTGTTGCCAGCCCGTTTCGCTGGACCACCGTGACTGGAGAACCAAGCCCAGCTCTCAACAGCCTCCCCTGCGATGCTCAAGTCTCCGCTGGATGGTCGACGCCCGTGCTTCTGGACTCGGCTTTCTTCTTTCACTGTACTCCAGGAGCGAATCCCTGGGAGGTGATGCAGAGTTGCAGGTAGGTTTGAAACTTCTCGTCGCCAATGTTAGATCCGTGTATCTTGATGTTGTGTGTCCTTCAATAACTAGACACGAGACTGCAGGGAACAATCAACAGGTATTTACTGGATGAGGGTTACTCTAAAACTAAACGTACAGATCCCTACTCAGGGTTTATATACAGGTGTGGTCACTGCCGGTACTACAGTATACAGGAGCTGTAAAAAGTAGTTCTCCCCTTAAAGGTACATACACTACAGTAGTCACTGTTGTAATGTAGGGAAACGTGGTAGCCAATTTGCGCACAGCAAGCTCCCACAAACAGCAATAAAAGAGCCTTCAGCTGCCTAGGTCCTAAGCTCTGGAAACCCTCCCTCTGCCTCTCGCTCCTCCTTTAAGTCGCTCTTTAAAACCTACCTCTTTGCCCAAGCTTTTGGTCACCTGCCCCAACATTTCCTTACGTGGCTCGGTGTCAATTTTTTTTTAGAACACTCCTGTGAAGCGCCTTGGGATGTTTTATTACTTTAAAGGCGCTAGAATAATTATAAGTTGCTGCTGTTGTTTATTTCCCCACAGCGCTCCAATTCTCCCTCTGCTGCAGTTGGAAATAACCACACTTTTAAATGTAGGTTGGGTCCTGGTTTTGCTCAGATAAACTTCACTCTGGCAGATTCGTTGCTTTAAATTTACCAACTATTTAGATCCTGAGCATAGAAACTGCTGCTGCTGGTAATTGTGAATTAACGCTTCATGACTTCGTATAACATTGCTCTGTCCCCTCTTTGAACACAGATGCCAACTCGTTTAGTTTAAATAGGCTAAGGCCTTGGTGAAATGATGAAAGAAGCAGCGAACCTGGTTGGGAACAGAGAGGAGAGAGCAAAAAAAAAAGAAAATAATCCAGGAGTGACATCACAGGTAAAGGTCACATCGGTTTTTTTGCTCTTCAAGTTAGGGGCCGGGGTTAAATAGCTGGCTAGGAATTAAGCAAAAACTTGGAGATTAGTAACTGTTATATTATATTAATAACTTGAATCAGATATCAAGATATCAAGATGGCAGCCGTGACGGTCCGGTGCTGAGATCGCTCTCCCTGCTTCGGGCGGCCAGCTCTCGCCGCTCGCTCCCGCAACCGGGGCGAGGTGCTCGGCGAGTCGGGCAGAGGCAGCGCAGCGCGGTGAGCAGCAGCAGCAGCCAAGCCGACCCGCTGGAGCACATCGGCCGGCAGCTCCTCGGCGGGAAGGAATTCCGACTGGGAGGAGGGGAGCCGAGCATGGCAGCCAGAGGCCGACTCGCGAGGAGGGAGAAGTAGGCCCCGGGCCGTGGAGCGTGGAGCCGGCGACGGTGAAGAGGAGGCTGAATTGGAGCATTCACACCCCGACGATGTGTTCGGCGAGTCGGGCAGAGGAGCGCAGCGCAACGAGCAGCAGCAGCAGACTCACGACACGCTGCAGCACGTCGGCCGGCAGCTCCATTTCGGGTAACTCGCAGTCCGGATGGGGGGAGGGGAGCCGGGCATGGTGGCCAGAGCGGGAGAAGCAGGCCACCACACGTGGAGCCGGCAACAGTGAGGAGGAGGCCGCGGTGAAGAGGAGGACGGAGCGGCTGAGGGACATCGTGCTCCCACTGCCACGGGAAGCCATTGTATTGACTCTGAACGCGGCGCTGTATGTATAGCTGACGCGTCCCGACGGGGAACAAGCATTCCATTGTACTTGTTACATATGGCAAATAAATCTAATCTGAATCTGAATCTGAATCTGAATCTACATCTTAGTCTTAAGTTTCTGTAAGTTAGTTTATAGTCTATTAAGTAAAGGCATGGCAGGGCAGCTTGTAGTGTATGTAACCTGTACTACCTTAAGAGGATACCTTAAAGTGATGGACTACTTTTTAATGGCTCCTGTACATTGTAGTACCGGTGGAGATCACACCGGTATATAAACCCTGCGGAGCAAGTGTACCTCAGTTCCCGCCTTGACCCTCAATCACTAAAGACCTGTTTACTTACTTCTGTTGTCTGTGTCCGGTTATTCATCATAACTGCACTTGTAAACACAGACTCAACAGTGGCGACGAGTCTGATCGTACCTAGCGGCAGTTTTGCATCACCTCCCCCAGTACTGATTCTGGGGTCCATTCCAAGGAGGATCGCACGGGAGGCCATCGGGAACCCGGTTTGGTCTTCTGGCCACGAAGTCCAACATCAGCAACAGGCAGTGATCATCCCTTCTTCGACAGCAGCGGGTAAGCCCGATCGAGCGGCACGGCGGGGGAAGTCGACCGAGTTGTCAGAGGGAGAAGGGGAGGAAAAACAAAGAAAAAGGGCGGACGACACGACCGCAGCTGGTGTCAGGGGCCGGACTGCAATCGGGGCAGAGACGCGCAGCAGCCAGAAAGGCGCTTTATTGCCACAAGGACCGCGGGAGCGGCGGGGCAACAGCGCAACAGCGCAGAAGAAGCGCTGAAAAGCAGTTTTAAAATAAACTGCAATCGGGGCAGAGACGCGCAGCAGCCAGGAAGGCGCTTTATTGCCTCAAGGACCGCGGGAGCGGCGGGGCAACAAGAGCAGCAGCGCAAGGAAGCGTATACACGGGAAAAGAAAGGCAGGAAGGACAGCTGGGAGGCGTGGACAGCAACAGCGCGGAAATCGCCATCTTGAGTCGGCGGGGCAAGAAGACAAGCGCGGGAAAAGCCGCCAAGCGCGGGAAAAGCCGCCATCTTTAATTTTAAAAAAGTCATCATATTAAATAATATCCGAAGGGAAAGAAGAAACTCAGCAAGGATGCCGAAAACGGGTAACATCACTGCCTTCGACAACGATGTGGAAGATTGGGCCACTTATGTGGAACGCATCGAAGTTTACTGTAGTACGAATGATGTCCCGGATGATAAGAAAGCACTAACCCTATTAAACTCGATGGGTGCGAAGACGTACGGGTTATTAAGGAACCTGGTAACCCCAGACAAACCGGTAGAAAAGAGTTTCGCGGATATTGTTACTATCCTGCAAGAGCATTTAAACCCCACACCGCTGTTGATAGCGGAACGGTTTAAATTCTACAGAAGAATTCAACATAAAGAAGAAAGCAACGCTGAATTTCTAACAGAACTGCGCAAGTTAGCAAAGTACTGCCAGTTCGGAACAGGACTAGCAGACGCACTGAGAGATAAGTTTGTGTGTGGGCTCCTAAGGGAAGGAACCCAGAAGCGACTGCTAGAGGAAAAGGATCTTACGCTGGACAAAGCTTTCAGCATTGCAGCATCCCACGAGGCAGCAGCACGGGGCGCTGCAGAGATACAGCAAAGGCCACTGGAATTCAGCACCAATGAAATGGCATTGGGCGCAGTAAAGTGCTATCGTTGCGGAAGGACAACGCATGACCAGAACCAGTGCTGGTTCAAAAACAAAGAATGCAGGCAATGTGGCAAACTTGGTCACATAGCGAGAGTATGCCGGTCAGGAAAGAAGGCCAGCAGCAAAAAGTCACCACAGGAGAAGTACAAAAAAGTACACAAGGTGACAGAGAACAGTTCGGATGAACAGAAGATGGATTCAGACTCCAGCAGCAAGGAACTGGGTTGTCTGAAAATACATAATGTGGGTAACACAGCAGACCACCAAACTATCTGGGTCATGCTCCAGATAGCAGGAGTCCAAGTGAAGATGGAGCTGGACACAGGGTCGGCATTAACGGTCATAAATAAGCAAGACTACAAAAGGTTATTCTCGCATTTTCCCCTGAGGGATACGAAGATTGTATTGAAAACATACACGGGGCAAAAAGTATACCCCAAAGGAAAAATAAAAGTAAATGTGGTCTACAATGGTAAAGAAAGTCAGAAAATGGACTTGTACGTGTTACCTGATGGAGGTCCGCCACTACTAGGACGGGAATGGATCAGGCGAATAAAATTGGACTGGCATTCCATAAAAGCACTGACTGTGGATGCCTGTAAGGAGGACGACGTCAAACCTAAACGACTGTCCAAAATCTTAGACAATGCTAGGGAGGTGTTCCAACAGGGACTGGGAACACTGAAAGGAATTACTGCAACCATCAAGGTTGAAGAACAAGCAAACCCAAGATTTTTCAAAGCCAGACCGGTGCCCTATGCGATACGACCTGCTGTGGAAGCAGAGCTGGAAGGGCTAGAACGTTCAGGGGTACTGTCCAAGGTGGACTGGAGCGAATGGGCTACACCCATTGTTCCTGTCATGAAGCGTTTGTTGAGCAACAAGCCTGGGGAACTTGGGAAGGTTTGCATCTGTGGTGATTTCAAGATCACTGTTAATCCAGTTCTTCACACGGTGCAATATCCGCTTCCGCGGATCGAAGATATCTTCGCTTCGCTGTCTGGCGGAAAGCACTTCACCAAGACAGACCTGGCGCAGGCGTACCTACAGATGGAAGTTGATGAAGCGTCACGACAGTATCTCATGATCAACACACATAAGGGCTTATATCAGTATAATAGGCTGGTTTTTGGAGTGGCATCGGCTCCAGCGATTTGGCAAAGGGCCATGGAGCAGGTATTGCAGGGAATCCCAGGCACACAATGCTACCTGGATGACATCCTGATTACAGGAGATAACGATAATGATCACCTCGCGAATTTGGAGCAGGTGCTCATCAGATTGAAAGAATATGGGCTAAGAGCTAATCGCCAGAAATGCGAGTTCTTTCAAAAGCGAATCTCGTACTGCGGCCACGTCATTGACCAGGAGGGGCTCCATAAGTCCCCTGACAAGATCGAAGCTGCAGTCAAGGCTCCAGCACCGGAAAATGTATCCCAGTTGAGGTCGTTCCTCGGGTTGGTTAACTATTACCACAAGTTTCTTCCAAATTTATCCACGGTGTTACACCCACTAAACACTCTTTTGCAAACGGGAATACCATGGAAGTGGAGCGATGATTATAAGCGGGCTTTTCAAAAGAGCAAGGCATTGATCACCTCTAAGGAAGTGTTGGCTCACTTTAACCCAACGCTACCTATTCGCTTAGCTTGTGATGCATCTCCATATGGTATCAGGGCAGTGCTCTCACATAAGTTTCCAGATGGCTCGGAAAGGCCAGTCGCTTTTGCGTCCAGATCATTGACCTCCGCTGAGCGCAATTATGCTCAGATAGATAGGGAGGCTCTCAGCCTCGTGTGGGGAGTTAAGAAATTTAACCATTACCTGCAAGGCCAAAAGTTTACGCTGCTGACAGATCACCAGCCGTTGGTTTCCATTTTTAACCCTAAGAAGGGTGTTCCGGTAATGACGGCGCAGAGGCTTCAGAGATGGTCCCTTTTCCTAGGGCTGTGATGAAATATATGTCTTCATCAGCCCCTGTGTTTTACCTGCATTGTATTGTGTGTACCGCCCCCTTTTCCCCTATTGTGTGTATTGGCTCCGCCCCTGTCTTTTGTCATATAAAGGTCTCAAGAGCTGTATGAGTCATTCTGCCAGACGAATCCGATGTGGAATGGCGTGCAATGTTCTTAGCGATTAAAAGCCTTCAGTTGAATCCTTTAACTTCTTGTCCTTGAGTTATTGATGGCACATCAATTTTAATCACTAAAACACCAAGATGGATTGACTCCTGAAGCCAGAGCGCTTGGATCTGGACCCCCATGCCACAGACGCAGCCACACAGTTCGGACACTGGTTCCAATGCTTCGAATTTTTCATCGAAACCTCAGCCACCGCCATAGCAGCTGCGACCGCCACCGGAGACGTGAAACTGGGAATCCTGCGAAACCGGGTGAGTCATCGGGTCTCCCCTCTCATCCGAGATGCCACCAGCTACGAGGATGCCTGCACCATTCTGAAGGCCCACTACGTGCGGCCAATAAACGAGGTGTACGCCAGGCATCTTCTGACTACTCGCACGCAGCGGCATGGTGAGTCACTAGAGGACTTCATGCTAAGCCTAAAAGTACTAGGCAGAGACTGTAACTGTAAGGCCGTGTCTGCCATCGTGTACACGGAGGAGCTGATCCGAGACTCCTTTATTGCGGGCCTCAGTTCAAATTACATTCGGCAGAAACTGTTTGAAAAGGAGGGACTGGACTTAAAACAGGCTATGGGCATAGCGCGATCGCTGGATATGGCCCAGAGGAACTCTGAATCCTGTTCCTCAGGCCACGTGGCCCACTCCGCCTCGTGCGCGCCGTGGGGGCCGCCATCTTGGAAGCCATTTTCACCTCCCAGGTCTCAGGCCAGCCCAGCACCGTCGGAGCCACAGCCTCCACCCAGGAGCCCCACTACTGCCGCGATGCATCGGGGCCCGAAATGCTACTTCTGCGGCCAGGACAAACACTCCAGGCATCTGTGCCCAGCGAAGGGCACCACCTGTTTTAAATGCGGGAAGAAAGGACAGGCTGGGGTTGTTTTCCTTGGAGCAAAGAAGGCTGAGGGGGGACCTGATTGAGGTGTACAAAATGATGAGGGGCATAGATAGGGTAGACAAAGAGGAACTTTTCCCCTTAGTAGGGGGGTCAATAACAAGGGGGCATAGATTCAGGGTAAGGGGCAGGAGATTTAGAGGGGATTTGAGGAGGAACTTTTTCACCCAGAGGGTGGTTGGAATGTGGAACTCAATGCCTAAAAGGGTGGTAGAGGCAGAAACCCTCACAACATTCAAGAAGCATTTGGATGAGCACTTGAAATGCCATTGCATACAAGGCTATGGACCAAATGCTGGAAAATGGGATTAGACTGGACAGGGATGGATGGGCGGCGCAGACACGATGGGCCGAAGGGCCTCTTTCTGTGCTGTAAAACTCTATGACTCTATGACTCTATGACCTAAAATCGGCATACCACCAGCTCCCCATTAGGCTGGAGGACCGTCCATACACCGCCTTCGAGGCGAACGGACGCCTCTACCAACTTGTGGAATCGAGAACAAGGGTCATAGAAACATAGAAACATAGAAGATAGGAGCAGGAGTAGGCCATTCGGCCCTTCGAGCCTGCTCCGCCATTCAATGTGATCATGGCTGATCATCCAAACTCAGTACCCTGTCCCCGCCTTTTCCCCATATCCCTTGATTCCTTCAGCCTCAAGAAACATATCCAACTCCTTCTTGAATATATTTAATGAACTGGCCTCCACCGCCCTCTGTGGCAGAGAATTCCACAGGTTCACCACTCTCTGGGTGAAGAAATTCCTCCTCATTTCAGTCCTAAATGGCTTACCCCTTATCCTTAGACTATGACCCCTGGTTCTGGACTCCCCGGCCATCAGAAACATCCTTCCTGCATCTAGTCTGTCCAGACCTGACAGAATTTTATAGGTTTCAATGAGATCCCCTCTCAATCTTCTAAACTCCAGTGAGTATAAGCCCAATCGACACAATCTCTCCTCATACGTCATTCCTGCCATCCCAGGCATCAGCCTGGTGAATCTTCGCTGCACTCCCTCCATGGCAAGAACGTCCTTCCTCAGGTATGGTGACCAAAACTGCACACAATAGTCAAGGTGTGGTCTCACCAAGGCCCTGTACAACTGTAGCAAGACATCCTTGTTCCTGTACTCGAACCCTCTTGCTACGAAGGCCAACATACCATTTGCCTTCTTAACCGCCTGCTGCACCTGCATGCTTACCTTGTCTACGGCAGAGACACCAGTTGAAGAACTTATTGAGCCTGTAGCATCTACCTCAGACTCGAACGTATTGGATGATGTTGAATCCATAGGAGATCAATTGGATGAGTCACCCCAGCAACGGGAACCAGAGATCCCTGAAAAGCGTTATCCGGGCCGGATCAGGAGGCCTCCTCAGAGACTGAATCTTTGAACAGTTCTTGTGTGTAAATTGTATATATGTATATTATTCATGTAGTGTATTAATTGGGGTGTCCACTGTTAAGCTAAAAGGGGAGGAATTGTAATGTATGTAACCTGTACTACTTTAAGAGGATACCTTAAAGTGATGGACTACTTTTTAATGGCTCCTGTACATTGTAGTACCGGTGGTGACCACACCGGTATATAAACCCTGCGGAGCAAGTGTACCTCAGTTCCCGCCTTGACCCTCAATCACTAAAGACCTGTTTACTTACTTCTGTTGTCTGTGTCCGGTTATTCATCATAACTGCACTTGTAAACACAGACTCAATACAGCTCAGTCCCATGGAATGCACATCCTGTGCCGTGTGGGAAATCCAGGAGGCTTCCCGTCTCCTGGACAACCACGTGTGTAGGAGGTGTCATCAGCTGGAGGAGCTCGCGCTCCGGGTTTCAGAGCTTGAGCAGCAGCTGGAGTCACTGCGATGCATCCGCAAGGCTGAGAGCTTCGTGGACAGCACGTTTCAGGAGGTGGTCAGCCTGCAGCTAAGGAGTCCGCAGGCAGAGAGGGAATGGGTGACCGCCAGACAGAAGAGGAGGACCAGGCAGGCAGTGCAAGAGTCCCCTGAGTGCATCGCGCTCTCCAACCAGTATTCGGTTCTGAGTACTAGTGAGGGCGATGGTTCCTCTGGGGAATATAGCCAGAGCCAAGTCCACGGCACCACGGGTGGCTCAGCTGTACAGAGGGGGAGGAAGAAGAGTGGGAGAGCAATAGTGGTAGGGACTCCGATAGTTAGGGGAGCAGACAGGCATTGCTGCGGCCGCAGATGTGACTCCAGGATGGTATGTTGCCTCCCTGGTGCCAGGGTCAAGGATGTAACTGAGCAGCTGCAGGACATTCTGAGATGGGAGGGTGAATTTTGATGAGGTAACAGAGAGGGTTGATGAGGGTAGTGCGGTTGACGTAGTGTACATGGCCTTCCAAAAGGCGTTCGACAAAGTGCCACATAATAGGCTTGCCAGCAAAGTTGAAGCCCATGGAATAAAAGGGACAATGGCAGCATGGATACAAACTTGGCTAAGTGACAGGAAACAGAATAGTGGTGAACGGTTGTTTTTCAGACTGGAGGAAGGTATACAGTGGTGTTCCCCAGGGATCGGTTCTAGGACCACTGCTTTTCTTGATATGTATTAATGACTTGGATATGGGTGTACAGGGCACAATTTCAAAATTTGCAGATGACACAAAACTTGGAAGTATTGTGGGCAGTGAGGAGGACAGCGATAGACTTCAGGAAGACATAGACAGGCTGGTGAAATGGGCGGACATGTGACAGATGAAATTTAACACAGATAAATGTGAAGTGATATATTTTGGTAGAAAGAATGAGGAGAGGACATATAAACTAAAGGGTACAATCCTAAATGGGGTGCACGAACAGAGAGACCTGGGGGTATATGTGCACAAATCGTTGAAAGTGGTAGGGCAGGTTGAGAAAGCAGTTAAAAAGGCTTACGGGATCCTGGCTTCATGAATAGAGGTATAGAGTACAATAGTGTGGAAATTATGATGAACCTTTATAAAACACTGGTTCGGCCCCAACTGGAGTACTGTGTCCAATTCTGGGCACCACACTTTAGGAAGGATGTGAAGGCCTTAGAGAGGGTGCAGAAAAGATTTATGAGAATGATTCCAGGAATGAGGGACTTCAGTTACATTGATAGACTGGAGAAGCTGGGGTTGTTCTCCTTGGAGCAGAGAAGAGTGAGAGGAGATTTGATAGAGGTGTTCAGAATCATGAGGGGTCTAGATAGAGTAGATAGAGAGAAACTGTTCCCATTGGCAGAAGGGTCGAGAAGCAGAGGACACAGATTTAAGGTGATTGGCAAAAGAACCAAAGGCGACATGAGGAAAAACTTTTTTACGCAGCGAGTGGTTAGGATCTGGAATTCACTGCCTGAAAGGGTGGTGGAGGCAGATTCAATCTTATCTTTCAAAAGGGAGTTGGATAAGTATCTGGAGGAAAAAAATTTGCAGGGCTACGGGGAAAGGGACTAGCTGAGAGTCGTCATGGGCTTGATGCGCCAAATGGCCTTCTTCCATGCAGTAACTATTCTATGATTCTATGATAACTGTGATGAAATATATCATTCATCAGACTCTGTATTTAACTACATATATTGTATTGCCTGCTCCTGTGTTTGTATTGCCTGCTCCTGTGTTTTTACCTTGTATTGTATATAGTGCACCGCCCCCTTTCTCCCCATTGGGTGTATCGGCTCTGCCCATACCTGGCCCTACTTAAGACAAGCCCAGGCTTGTCTTGCAGCAGAACAGCAGAATGCTAGGTGAAGACACAGGCATCTTTCTTTGCTAATAAAAGCCTAGTTTTATCCAGTTAACTTTGAGCCTTGAAGTTATTGAGGCGCATCAATAACTTTCATTGATACAGTGCCGTATCATGTCTTCAGGATGTCCCAAAGCACTTTACAATCAATGTGTCACTTTTTCTTTTATTAATTCTGGGGATGTGGGCGTCGCTGGCGAGGCCATTGTTACCGCTGAATTGGAGCCTGAACGGACCCAGTGATATACAGGGTCGACGTATACCCAACTTCGACTTATAGAGCAATAAACTCAGACTACTGCGGACCTTGCTGGAATGTGCGAGTACACTTTTATTTACAGAGCGCTCTGGGAGAAGTGCTATACACTCCCTTGGTGCAATCGCCAGCTTCTCAGCTTTACAATAGCAGCCGCGCTCCTTTTATACAATTTAAAAACAGGAAAGATACCATATTACATTAATTCCTTGGCCAATCTGGTACTTTAGCATCCTTTAACTTTGGCCAATCCGATACCTTAGCAACCCTTAATCACATTCTGTCAAAAACAAGTTGATTATATTATTATACCATTAGCAAACAACTTAATTATATTACTGTTCTGTACAAGTGACATCACACGTTTGGTGTAAGCAGATCAAGTCAGCTGTCTGTTATGCCAGTGTCTGCAAAATGTCAATGAATGTCAAGTATTTCAGCAGGCACTACGGTGCCATTTTAAAATTTCCTCCAACAGCCATCATTTAATGCCCAGCCCCAATTGCCCTTGAGACCACATCTTGAGTATTGTGTGCAGTTTTGGTCGCCTTATCTGAGGAAGGATGTTCTTGCCATGGAAGGAGTTCAGCGAAGATTCACCAGGCTGATACCTGGGATGGCAGGAATGACGTATGAGGAGAGATTGGGTCAATTGGGCTTGTACTCGCTGGAGTTTAGAAGAATGAGAGGGGATCTCATTGAAACTTATAAAATTCTGACAGGACTGGACAGACTAGATGCAGGAAGAATGTTCCCGATGGTCGGGGAGTCCAGAACCAGGGGTCACAGTCTAAGGATAAGGGGTAGGCCATTTAGGACAGAAATGAGGAGGAATTTCTTCACCCAGAGAGTGGTGAACCTGTGGAATTCTCTACCACAGAGGGCGGTGGAGGCCAATTCATTAAATATATCCAAGAAGGAGTTGGATATATTTCTCAAGGCTAAAGGGATCAAGGGGTATGGGGAGAAGGCAGGGACCGGGTACTGAATTTGGATGATCAGCCATGATCGCATTGAATGGCGGAGCAGGCTCGAGGGGCCAAATGGCCTACTCCTGCTCCTATCTTCTATGTTTCTATGTTGAGAAGGGCCTTCTTCTTGAACCGCTGCAGTCCGTGTGGTGAAGGTGCTCCCACAGTGCTGTTAGGGAGGGAGTTCCAGGATTTTGACCCAGCGACGATGAAGGAATGGCCGATACAGGAAACTCTTTGGTATCCGGCACCGACGGGACCGGGATGGTTCCGGTTGATAAAAAATTCCGGATAACGGAGAGGTATATCTACCGAGGCTATTTTTAACAAACAAAAATAAAAAAATCAAGAAATGTTTAGTATAATTGAGTATTCACCTACAGAATGTTGTGTTAAATGGATGGTGGAAGATGCTTGATTAAGTACAGTAATGCCAGTTGAGGGTAATCCATAACTCTTTAATTACTTAACAGTAAAACAAAACTTATAAACAACTGTATACTGTAGTTTTCGGAGTGAGAATTGTGCCGGTTATTAGAGAGTTCCGGTTAAACGAGATTTTCCTGTATATGCCCAAGTCAGGATGGTGTGTGGCTTGGAAGGGGACCCTGGAGGTGGTGGTGTTCCCATGCGCCTGCTGCCCTTGTCCTTCTAGGTGGAAGAGGCTGCAGGTTGGGGAGGCGCTGTCAAAGAACTTGTAAAGTGCAGTCACTGCTGTTGCATATGTTGCGTCAACCAGTGGCTCAGTGGGCAGCACCCTCACCTCTGAGTCAGAAGGTCGTGGGTTCATGGTCCCACTCCAGAGACTTGAGCACAAAAATCTAGGCTGACACTCCAATGCAGTACTGAGGGAGTGCTGCACTGTCGGAGGTGCCATCTTTTGGTTGAGACCTTAAACCGAGGCCCCATCTGCCCTCTACATTACAACAGTGACTACACTTCAGAAGTACTTAATTGGCTGTAAAGTGCTTTGGGACGTCCGGTGGTCGTGAAAGGTGCTATATAAATGCAAGACTTTCTTTCTTTCTCTCAGGCGGATGTAAAAGATCCCACGGCACTATTTCGAAGAAGAGCAGGGGGGAGTTCTCCCCGGTGTCCTGAGGCCACTATTTATCCCTCAACCAACATAACAAAAACAGATGATCTGGTCATTATCACATTGCTGTTTGTGGGAGCTTGCTTTGCGCAAATTGTGCTGCCGCGTTTCCTACATTACAACAGTGACTGCATTTCGAAAAAGTACTTCATTGACTGTGAAGCACTTTGAGATGTGCGGTGGTCATGAAAAGCGCGATAAGAAATATGAGTCTTTCTTTCTTTTATAGCCAACAGGAACAGGTGGGGAAACTGTAGGCTGCTTGTGCTCCAAGGCGGGCAAGTCGCCAAGCCAGAAGCATGCAATGGGAAAATTTACCCGGAGTGGCTGTGGGAGAGAGCGAGAGAGATTGGAGGCTGGACAGCAACAACAACAATAACAACTTATATTTATATAGCGCCTTTAATGTAGTAAAATGTTCCAAGGCGCTGCACAGCAGTATTTTAAGACAAAAAATTTGACACCAATCCACGTAAGGATAAATTAGGGCAGGTGACCAAAAGCTTGGTCAAAGAGGTAGGTTTTAAGGAGCGTCTTAAAGGAGGAGAGAGAGGTAGCGAGGCGGAGAGGTTTAGGGAGGGAATTCCAGAGCTTAGGGACTAGGCAACAGAAGGCACGGCCACCAAAGGTTGAGCGATTATAATCAGGGATCCTCAAGAGGGCCGAATTGGAGGAGCGCAGGTATCTTGGGGGGGGTTGTGGGGCTGAAGGAGATTACAGAGATAGGGAGCGGGGCGAGGCCATGGAGGGATTTGAAAACAAGGATGAGAATTTTGAAATCGAGGCGCTGCTTAACCGGGAGCCAGTGTAGGTCAGCGAGCACAGGGGTGGTGGGCGAACGGGACTTGGTGCGAGTTAGGACACGGGCAGCCGAGTTTTGGATGACCTCAAGTCTACATAGGATGGAATGTGGGAGGCCAGCCAAGAGTGCGTTGGAATAGTCAAGTTTAGCAGTTGGAATAGCAGTCAAACTATGAGGCTCTAGTGGTAGTCTGTAAAGAACAAACAAGTCAGGGAGGCATGGTCAGCCTGGATCAGTTTGTACAATCTTGGCTCTCAGTCTAAAAAGCTGTAGGTTGAATCTCCTCCGCTCCAGGACGTGAGCCCATCATCTAGGCTGACACTCCAGTGCAGTACTGAGGGAGAGCTGCGTTGTCAGAGCTGCCATCTTTTGAATTAAATTTTCTTTTTATTCATGGGATGTTGAGAAAGCGGATTGAAAACGCTTATGGGATTCTGGGCTTCATAAATAGAGACATTGAGTACAAAAGCGTGGAAGTTATGATGAACCTGTCTAAAACACTGGTTCGGCCCCAACTGGAGTATTGTGTCCAATTCTGGGCACCGCACTTTAGGAAGGATGTGAAGGCCTCAGAGAAGGTGCAGAAAAGATTTACAAGAATGGTTCCAGGGATGAGGAACTTCAGTTACATGGATAGAGTGGAGACACTGGGGTTGTTCTCCTTGGAGCAGAGAAAGTTGAGGAGAGATTTGATAGGGGTGCTCAAAATCATGAGGGGTCTGGACAGGGTCGATAGAGAGAAACTGTTCCCGTTGGCAGAAGGGTCAAGAACCAGAGGACACAGATTTAAGGTGACTGGCGATAAAACCAAAGGCGACATGAGGAAAAACTTTTTTTACGCAGCGAGTGGTTAAGATCTGGAACGCGCTGCCTGAAAGGGTGGTGGAGGCAGACTCAATCTTATCTTTCAAAAGGGAGTTGGATAAGTACCTGAAAGAAAAAAATTTGCAGGGCTACGGGGAAAGGGACTAGCTGAGAGTCGTCATGGGCTCGACGGGCCGAATGGCCTTCTTCCGTGCTGTAACCATTCTATGATGTGGGTGTTGCCGGCAAAGCCAGCATTTATTGCCCATCCCTCATTACCCTTGAGAAGGATAGTGGTGAACTGTCTTCTTAAACCACTGCAGTCTTGTCTTCTCTGTAGCAGTCTGCTACAACTGAGTGGATTGCTGGACCATTGTCAGAGGGCAGTTAAGAGTCAACCACATTGCTGTGGGTCTGAAGCCACATGTCGGCCAGACCGGGTAAGGACAGCAGATTTCCTTCCCTGAAGGTCATTAGAGAACCGGATGGGTTTTTACGACAATCCGGTAGTTTCATGCTTACCATTACTGATGCTAGGTTTTTATTCCAGATTTTTTTAATTAACTGAATTTAAATTTCCCCAGCTGCTACTGGTGGGATTTAAACTCACGTCCCACAGATCATTAGTCCAAGCCCCTAGATTACTGGGCCAAGAACCCAAGACCCCATTTGCCAGTTGGGGTGGTACCCTGCGAAGAGGAGTAGGGAGTTTCCTGGCCAAATTCCTGCTTCAACCAATGCCACCAGAAACAGATTAGTTGGTCATTCATTCATTTGCTGTTTGTGGGCTCTTGCTGTGTACAAATTGGCTGCTGCTGCAACTGATTAATTCACAAAGTAATCCATTTGCAGATCGTGCCCTCAACACCTACATCCAGACCATTAATTAATAGAAATAAATAAAGAGCAATGGTCCCAGCACCAATCCCTGCGGGACACACCATTCTAAGCAGGTACAAATCCATCTCTAACTACTTTCTGCTACGGCCTTCCAGCCAGTTCTCAATCCAGCTCAATGTATTGCCACTAATACTAAAGACTTGTAGAGCAGCCTCTTGCGCGGTACCTTGTCAAAAGCTTTTTGGAAGTCTAAATAGACAATGGCCCAGAAATTCGGGTCTCCACGGGTGAGTACGCACGGGGTACTCACCCGTAGGCCCGATGGAAGTGCTGGATTCCTGCATGCACTGCGCATGCGCGGGAAACCGGCACTTCCGTTCCCCTGAAAGCAGGGGTTCAGAGGTCGAACGCGTGCGCGGGGGAGGCTGCGCGTGCGCATCGAACTTCGTTTTATTTTTACAGGTTTCTCCGGGAACGTAAGCCTGCAGAATTTAGAAATGTAGAAAGCAGGCGTAAGGCCTGCTTTTTACAAGGTAAGTGGTGAATTAATTAAAATTAAAACATTTTTTCCACAGGTTTATTATTTTTAAATACTGTAAAGCAAGGTAAGTTTATTTTTAGCCCCGTTAGAATATAAAAAAAATTTTTTTTTAAATTTAAATTATTGTTTAAAATAGTTATTTCATGTAATTTATAGTTTATTTAAAAAATGTGATTTAAAAAAAAAAAAATATTTGAAGATTTAGTGCTATTTTGGGGCCGTAGTATTTATAAGTCTTGACAGCACTTCCTGTCAGACTTATGAATGGAGCATTCCCTGCTCTGATTGGCTCCCCATGGCCCACGTGATCCCAGAGGACGCATCGAACTAACTGCGCCCCTGGGATACGCAAGCACTGCGCGCCGGCAGTTGGAGGAGGCCCCGGATCGCAATTCCACAGGGCCCCACAGCTCAATGGCCGGCGCGCAAGGTAAATGCAGGTCGGGGGCTTGCACCCGCGGGAAGCCCCCGACCCGAATTTCTGGACCAATGTCTACTGGGCTTCCCTCGCCCAACATCTTGGTGACTCCTTCAAAAAATACAATCAAACTTGTAAGAGATGACCTCCTTTTATTGAAGCTATGTTGAGTGTCCCTAATATAAAGAAAAGAAAGACTTGCATTTCTATAGCGCCTTTCATGACCTCAGGACGTCCCAAAGTGCTTCACAGCCAATGAAGTACTTTTTGAAGTGGAGTCACTGTCGTAATGTAGGGAAACGCGGCAGCCAATTTGCGCACAGCAAGCTCCCACAAACAGCAATGTGATCATCTGTTTTTGTTATGTTGATTGAGGGATAAATATTGGCCAGGACCCTGGGGATAACTCCCCTGCATGTCTTCAAAATCAGTGCCATGGGATCTTATACGCCCACCTGAGAGAGCAGACAGGGCCTCAGTTTAATATCTCACCTGAAAGGCAGCACCTCCGACAGTGCAGCGCTCCCTCAGCACTGGCACTGGCGTGTCAGCCTAGATTTTTGTGCTCAAATCTCTGGAGTGGGACTTGATACCTTGTAACCTCCTGACTCAGAGGGCGTCGTCGTACGTGTCTTCATACTGTTCCCTTTGGGGAACTGTATGAAGTGGTGGAAGGATTTCTGGCCGCGATTAACGCTCCTTCCGTGACCGTAACCATCTTCGTACCAGCCATTAGGGGGTCAGTCCTACGGCGGGAGGGTTTTACGGGCTCCCACAACCCATACGAGGGGGGGGCCACCCACACGAGGGGGGGGGCCACCCACACCCACGGACGCAAGTATCCCGCTGGATGTCAACCCAGAATTTAGAGCCGGAGCTCCGACTCCACTTGCCGGGACTGTCTGGAGCGGGGTTCGAAACCCTACGCTTTCTGGCCCAGCGGCGGGGATGCTACCGCTACGCCAAAGGCCCACTCCTGACTCAGAGGTAAGAGGGGGCTCTAACTGAGCCATGACTGACACCACTATGTCCTGCTCGATCTAAGTAATCATATATTGCTCCCCTAGGTGTCAGCCGTGGCTCAGTGGGCAGCAATCTCGCCTCTGAGTCAGAAGGTTGTGGGTTCAAAGTCCCACTCCAGAGACTTGAGCACATAAAGCTAGGCTGACACTCCCCAGTGCAGTGCTGAGGGAGTGCTGCACTGTCGGAGGTGCCATCTTTCGGATGAGACATTAAACCGAGGCCACGTCTGCTCTCTCAGGTGGACGTAAATGATCCCATGGCCACTATTTCGAAGAAGAGCAGGGGGGGAATTCTCCCCACTGTCCTGGGCCAATATTTACCCCTCCACCAACATAACAAAAACAGATTACCTGGTCATTGCTGTTTGTGGGAGCTTGCTGTGCGCAAATTGGCTGCTGCATTTCCCACATTACAACAGTGACTCCACTTCAAAAATACTTCATTCGCTGTAAAGCGCTTTGGGACGTCCGGTGGTCATGAAAGGCGCTATATAAATGCAAGGCTTTCTTTTCTTTTTAATGATTCCCTCAAGCATGTTATTACTGATGTGAAACTAGTGGGCCTATAGTTACCCTCGGTCTGTCCTGTCTCCTATCTTTAAAGATGGGGACTACATTAGCCTCCTTCCTAGTCGACTAGGCCTGTATTCACTAGAGTTTAGAAGAATGAGAGGGGATCTCATTGAAACGTATACAATTCTGACAGGGCTAGACAGACTGGATGCAGGGAGGATGTTTCCCCTGGCTGGGGGGTCTAGAACGAGCTGTCACAGTCTCAGGATATGGGGTAGGACATTTAGGACTGAGATGAGGAGAAATTTCTTCACTCAGAGGGTGGTGAACCTGTGGAATTCTCTACCACAGAAGGCTGTGGAGGCCAAGTCACTGACTATATTTAAGAAGGAGATCGATAGATTTCTAGACACAAAAGGCATCAAGGAGTATGGGGAGAGAGTGGGAATATGGTATTGAGATAGAAACATAGAAGATAGGAGCCAGGAGTAGGCCATTCAGCCTCTTGAGCCTGCTCCACCATTCAATGCGATCATGGCTGATCATCCAAGTTCAGTACCCGGTCCCTGCTTTCTCCCCATACCCCTTGATCCCTTTAGCCTTAAGAAATATATCCAACTCCTTCTTGAATATATTTAATGAATTGGCCTCCACTGCCTTCTGTGGTAGAGAATTCCACAGGTTCACCACTCTCTGGGTGAAGAAATTCCTCCTCATTTCTGTCCTAAAAGGCCTACCCCTTATCCTTAGACTGTGACCCCTGGTTCTGGACTCCCCGAACATCGGGAACATCCTTCCTGCATCTAGTCTGTCCAGACCTGTCAGAATTTTATAAGTTTAAATGAGATCCCCTCTCATTCTTCTAAACTCCAGCGAGTATAAGCCCAATCGTCCCAATCTCTCCTCATACGTCATTCCTGCCATCCCAGGTATCAGCCTGGTGAATCTTCGCTGAACTCCTTCCATGGCAAGAACATCCTTCCTCAGATAAGGTGACCAAAACTGCACACAATACTCAAGATGTGGTCTCACCAAGGCCCTGTACAACTGCAGCAAGACATCCTTGTTCCTGTACTCAAACCCTCTTGCTACGAAGACCAACATACCATTTGCCTTCTTAACCGCCTGCTGCACCTGCATGCTTACCTTCAGCGACTGGTGCACAAGGACACCCAGGTCTCGTTGCACTTCCCCTTCTCCCAATCTATTGCCATTCAGATAATAATCTGCCTTCCTGTTTTTGCCACCAAAGTGGATAACCTCACATTTATCCACATTATATTACATCTGCCATGCTTCTGCCCAATCACCCAACCTGTCCAAATCATCCTGTAGTTTCTCTGCATCCTCCTCACAGCACACATAGATAGAGGATCAGCCATGATCATATTGAGTGGTGGAGCAGGCTCAAAGGGCCGAATGGCCTACTCCTGCTCCTATTTTTCTATGTTTCCAATCTAAGGCAACTGTCCCAGAGTGCAGTGAGCTACTAAGAATGTGGCAAGGGGCTTGCACAGCTCCTGCCCCACCTGCCTGAGGGAGGGAATTCCAAAGCTTCGGGTCTGGACACTTGAAGGAGGTGGAGAAGCAGAGGGACTTAAGAAAGGGGTTCTGGAGCATGGGGCCTAGGTGGCTGAAGGCCCAACTGATGAAGGGAGGGGGTGGAGTAATTGCAGTTATGTTTCTCCTCATTAAAATATTTTGGGACCATCGGACGTCCCAAAGCATTTTACAGCCAATGAAGTACTTTTTGAAGTGTATTGTAGGAAACGCGGCAGCCAATTTGCACACAGCAAGATCCCACAGACAGCAAGGAGATAAATGGCCACTTCCATCTGTTTTTAGGTGTTGCTGGAGGGATAAATATTGGCCAGATCTCCCCTGCTCTTCTTCGAAATAGCGCTATGGGATTTTTTATGTCCACCCGAGAGGGCAGACGGGCCTCGATTTAACATCTCAACCAAAAGACGGCACCTCTGACAGTGCAGCACTCCGGTGGGAGTTTCAGCCCAGATTCTGTGCTCAAGTCTCTGGTGTGGGGCTTGAACCCATGACCTTCTGACTCAAAGATGAGAGTGCTACCAACGGAGCCATAGTCAAGGGATAAACATCAGCCAGGACAATGGGGAGAACTCCCCTTGCTCTTCTTCAAATAGTGCCGTGGGATCTTTTCTATCCCGCTGAGAGGGCAGACGGGGCCTCGGTTTAACGTCTCATCTTAACTTTGAACATGAACATGTCATTAGTCCGAAAATGAAATGGATGAGCTTGGCTGATGTCAAGGAGATATGATCATTGACATGTTAGATGACAAACACCCTGCCTGAATCAGACTATATTGCACTGAGTTGCCACAGGATCGAGACAACTATGCTTACCAGTGTCGAAAAGCCGTCCGCTCTTTGTTATATCTAATGCTTCGAAAACCGCTGGCAATTGACTGTCCTGTGACAGCCTTGGCTCAGAGGGTAGCACTTTTACCTCTGAATCAGATAGATTGTGGATTCTGTAAGGTTCGCAAAATTCTACAGGTTCCCCCAAACCAAGAAGAGAAGAGATTTTTGGACTGTTTAAAAGAATATTGGGCCAAAAGTGGCTTAAAGTCAAAACCCCAGGATTTTGGCTATTTTAAAAAGGCATGTCCAGGCCTGTGGAAGGCTGCGACAAAGGAGTTGGGATGGGGCACTGTAAAAACAAACAGTTTACATAGAAACATAGAAGGTAGGAGCAGGAGTAGGCCATTTGGCACCTCAAGCCTGATCCGCCATTCAATGCGATCATGGCCGATCATCCAAATTCAGTACCCGGTCCCTGCTTTCTCCCCATACCCCTTGATCCCTTTAGCCTTGAGAAATATATCTAACTCCTTCTTGAATATATTTAATGAATTGGCCTCTACTGCCTTCTGTGGTAGAGAATTCCACAGGTTCACCACTCTCTGGGTGAAGAAATTCCTCCTCATTTCTGTTTTAAATGGCCTACCCCTTATCTTAAGACTGTGACCCCTGGTTCTGGACTCCCCGACCATCGGGAACATTCTTCCTGCATCTAGTCTGCCCAGCCCTGTCAGAATTTTATAAGTTTCAATGAGATCCCCTCTCATCTTCTAAACTCCAGCGAGTACAAGCCCAATCGACCCAATCTCTCCTCATACGTCATTCCTGCCATCCCAGGTATCAGCCTGGTGAATCTTCGCTGAACTCCTTCCATGGCAAGAACATCCTTCCTCAGATAAGGCGACCAAAACTGCACACAATACTCAGTGTGGTCTCACCGAGGCCCTGTACAACTGCAGCAAGACATCCTTGTTCCTGTACTCAAACCCTCTCGCTACGAAGGCCAACATACCATTTGCCTTCTTAACCGCCTGCTGCACCTGCATGCTTACCTTCAGCGACTGGTGCACAAGGACACCCAGGTCTCGTTGCACTTCCCCTTCTCCCAATCTATTGCCATTCAGATAATAATCTGCTTTCCTGTTTTTGCTACCAAAGTGGATAACCTCGCATTTATCCACGTTATATTGCATCTGCCCATGCTTCTGCCCAATCACCCAACCTGTCCAAATCATCCTGGAGTTTCTCAGCATCCTCCTCACAGCACACACGCCCACCCAGCTTTGTGTCGTCTGCAAATTTGGAAATATTACATCTAGTTCCCTCGTCTAGATCATTAATATATATTGTGAATAGTTGGGGTCCTAGGACCGATCCCTGCGGTACCCTACTAGTCACTGCCTGCCACTCGGAAAAAGACCCGTTTATTCCAACTCCTTCCTTTCTGTCTGCCAACCAGTTCTCTATCCAAGTCAGTACCTTGCCCCCAATCCCATGTGCCTTAACTTTACACGCTAATCTCTCATGCGGGACCTTGTCGAAAGCCTTCTGAAAGTCCAAATACACCACATCCACTGGTTCTCCCTTATCTATTTTACCAGTTACATCCTCAAAAAATTCCAGTTTGAGTATTTGGCACAAGCCAGATTGTCTGGGAATGTTCTGGACCGTCTCAGTCATTCTACATAAAGACAATAGGCCGACGGAAGGACAGTTACAGAGCCATCAAGAATATGAATAATACAGTACATGCCACTGATCAACAAAAGGGACCCTGACCCCAGCAGTCGAAGACAATCGAACAACAGTTTAAACCACTCAGAGAGATTTCCAAAACCACTTCACACACTTAAACCGATTTCGAAGCAATCCCGAAACTAGTTTAAAATCAATTAAAAGTAGATGGACCTCGATAAAGAATTTAAAACTATTAAAGTTAACGAGCCCACCAAAATTAACAATGAACAGAGAAGATCTGGTGGACAGATAAGCAAGGCCTCACTACAGTATAATTGAGGCCTGCTTTTACACACAGACAGTTGTTCAGTCAGAGAGTCATACGGACAGTCAGTGAAGGTTATTCGGACGGTGTGTGAACTTGAAGGTACAGTTCGGACAGACACAGAAAGAGGCACAGCTCATTCGTGTGATGAAATATGCCATTCATCAGGCACTGTATTCCCTGTGTTTAGTTTAGTTTCAGTTTCATTTCCTTACCTCTATTGTATTGTGTGTAGGGCTCCGCCCATACCTGGCCCCTACTTAAGCAAGCCCCAGCGTGTCTCACAGCAGTACAGCAGATCTCTGGATGAGAGACACTTCTCCAATGTGTATTACTTTCTGAGTTAATAAAAGCCTTGCTTTGCTCCGTTAACGTCGAGTCTCGTATTCATTGAGGCACATCAATTTTATTAACTCAATTTTCAACGCAATGGACCAACTCTTGAAACCCGAACGTTTGGATTTGGACCCGCATGCTTCGGACGCATCGGCACGATTCGGACACTGGTTTAAGTGTATGGAATTCTTCCTGGACAATTCCGCAGCCATCACAGGCGCTACGGACGCTGAGAGTATGAAACTCGGAATCCTGCGGAATTGGGTAAGCCACCGGGTTTACCCCCTCATCCAAGACGCCGACACGTACCCGGCCGCCTGCGACATCCTAAAGGCGCATTACCAGCAGCCTACGAACGAGGTGTACGCTAGGCATCTGCTCGCTACTCGCACACAGCGACCTGGGGAATCGCTGGATGAGTTCCTAGTCACCCTGAAAACGCTTGGCAAAGACTGCAAGTGCCAAGATGTAAAAGCCGCAGTGTACACTGACGAGCTTGTTCGTGATGCCTTTATCGCAGGCCTCAGCTCCACTTACATCCGGCAGAGACTACTGGAAAAAACGGGATTGGACCTGAAACAGGCTGTGGACACAGCGCGATCCCTGGATGTGGCCCAGAGAAACTCGGACGCCTACTCTTTGGCCCGCACCGCCCACGCCGCCACGTGTGCACCAAGGGCGCCGCCACCTTGGAAGGCATCTTCCCCGCCCGGCAGCCCGACACCGTCGGGGCCCCGCTCTCCCCCCAGAAGCCCTACGACAGCCGCGACGCGTCGGGGCCCCAACTGCTACTTCTGCGGGCAGCCGAAGCACATCAGAAACCTGTGCCCGGCGAAAGGCACCACCTGCTTTAAGTGCGGTAAGAAGGGGCACTTCGGGAAGGTGTGCAGAGGGAACCCCGCTGGAAAACCCGCCACCGCCGCATGTGCGCCGTGGGAGCGGCCATCTTGGACGCCATCTTGCCCGACCTCGTGGGGTCCGCCATCTTGTGAGCAGACAGCGTGGACGCCATCTTGTCTTGATCAGGGCCCTACAGTGGCATCGGTCACAGTGGACCAGACCAGACCGCACCCGCTATCCAAATCAATGGTGGACATCGAGGTAAACGGGTGCGGGGTTAAATGTTTAATTGACAGTGGAAGCACGGAGAGTTTTATCCACCCTGAACTAGCACAACAACTCTCTCTAACGGTGGTCCCTGCTCGGGGCACCATCTCTATGGCTGATAAAACCCAGACATCGACCATTATGGGTTACTGCGCGGTACAATTGTCCGTTAACGGAACTGTATACGATAATTTTAAATTACTAATCATGAAGAATCTATGTGCGAGCGTGATCTTGGGCCTGGATTTCCAGTGCCACCACCAAAGCATCACGCTCAATTACGGTGGGTCCCAGCCGCCCCTCACAGTGTGCGGTCTGGCTACCCTGAAGGTAAAGCCGCCTTCGCTATTCACGAACCTTACTCCCAACTGCCGGCCAATAGCGACCAAAAGCAGGAGGTACAGCTGGGAGGACAGGCGGTTTATCGCGACCGAGGTAGACAGGCTCCTGAAGGAGCGCATTATCGAACGCAGCAACAGCCCGTGGCGCGCCCAAGTGGTGGTGGTGAGGGGTAGCGAGAAGAAGCGGATGGTGATAGATTATAGCCAGACGGTTAATCTATACACCCAGCTAGACGCCTACCCGCTACCCCGCATATCCGAGATGGTGAACCAAATCGCCCAATACCGGGTGTTCTCCACCATCGACCTCAAGTCAGCGTACCACCAGCTCCCTATCAGACCAGAGGACCGCCCGTACACTGCCTTCGAGGCGAACGGACGCCTCTACCAATTCCTCAGAGTCCCCTTTGGGGTGACGAATGGGGTCTCGGTCTTCCAGAGGGAGATGGACCGCATGGTCGATGACCACCACTTGCAGGCAACCTTCCCCTACCTCGACAACGTCACCATCTGCGGTCACAACCAGCAGGATCACGACTCGAACCTCGAGTGGTTCCTGAAAACCGCACAAAAACTCAACCTCACTTACAACGAGGACAAGTGCGTTTTCAACACCACGCGCCTCTGCATACTAGGCAGCGTGGTGGAGAATGGGGAAATTGGACCAGACCCCGACCGATTGCGCCCCCTACGGGAGCTCCCCCTGCCCAACACTCCCAAAGCCCTGAAAAGGTGCCTGGGGTTATTTTCTTATTATGCCCAATGGGTCCCCAACTACTCCGACAAAGCCCGCCCCCTCTTGAAAGCATCCTCTTTTCCGCTCTCTGCTGAGGCCCACGCCGCCTTCAAAAGCATTAAGTGGGATATTGAGCGGGCCACGCTACAGGCAGTGGACGAGAACACTCCCTTTCAAGTGGAAAGTGATGCGTCTGACTTTGCCTTGGCGGCCACCCTCAACCAGGCGGGGCGGCCCGTAGCTTTCTTCTCGAGGACCCTCCACGGGCCCGAGATCAGACACTCCTCCGTGGAAAAGGAGGCCCAAGCCATCGTGGAGGCAGTGCGCCACTGGCGGCACTACCTAGCCGGCAAACGCTTCACCCTACTTACCGACCAGCGGTCGGTAGCGTTTATGTTCAATAATAAACAGAGGGGGAAGATTAAAAATGATAAGATTCTTAGGTGGCGGATCGAGCTCTCCACCTTCGAGTATGACATCATTTACCGGCCAGGGGCCCTTAACGAATCCCCCGATGCCCTCTCACGAGGGATGTGTGCCAGCGCCACCGGGGATCGGCTACAGACCCTCCACAACGACCTCTGCCACCCAGGGGTCACACGGCTGTTCCACTTCATAAAGTCCCGCAACTTACCCTACTCGATTGAGGAAGTTCGGTCTCTGACCAGGAACTGCCGCACTTGCGCTGAGTGCAAGCCTCGGTTCTACCGCCCAGATAGAGCCCACTTAATCAAAGCTACACGGCCCTTTGAGCAGCTCAGCTTAGATTTCAAGGGCCCCCTCCCGTCAGTCGACCGCAATGTTTACTTCCTGAACATTGTGGACGAATACTCCCGTTTCCCATTCGCCTTCCCCTGCCCAGACATGACCAGCGCCACGGTCATTAAATGCCTCAACAGCCTGTTCGGTATGCCGAGCTACATCCATACGGATAGGGGGGCGTCCTTCATGAGTGAAGAGCTACGCCAGTACATGCTGTCCAGGGGGATCGCCACGAGCCGTACCACCAGCTACAACCCCCAGGGTAACGGCCAGGTGGAGCGAGAGAACGGGACACTATGGAAAGCAGTCACTCTAGCTCTAAGGACCAAGGGCCTCCCTATCTCCCGCTGGCAGGAAGTCCTCCCAGATGTGCTCCATTCGATACGGTCGCTATTGTGTACTGCCACTAATGCCACGCCTCATGAACGAATGTTTGTCTTTCCCCGGAAATCCACCTCAGGCGTATCCATGCCGTCATGGCTCTCCACCCCAGGTCCGGTATTTGTACGAAGGCATGTGAGGGGCCACAAGACGGACCCCCTCGTGGAGTCAGTGCACCTACTCCACGCCAACCCCCAATACGCGTATGTCCGGCACGCCGACGGAAGGGAGGACACCGTGTCCATAAAAGACGTCGCCCCAGCCGGTAACGACAACAACCACGACAACAACAGCAACAACGATCACAGCAATTCTTACCCACCCACTATCCTTTCACCACCCCCGGAAGAACATCGACCAACGGTGCCCCCACCAACTACCCCTTCAACAACCCTGGCGGCGCCCCCGGCAGAGACCCAGGAGGCCACCGGGGACACCCAGCCGACACCCGCGGCACCACAACAGCTACGTCGGTCACAGAGGACTATCAAACCCCCGAACAGACTAAATCTGTAGAAGGGGTGAATGTGATGAAATATGCCATTCATCAGGCACTGTATTCCCTGTGTTTAGTTTAGTTTCAGTTTCATTTCCTTACCTGTATTGTATTGTGTGTCGGGCTCCGCCCATACCTGGCCCCTACTTAAGCAAGCCCCAGCGTGTCTCACAGCAGTACAGCAGATCTCTGGATGAGAGACACTTCTCCAATGTGTATTACTTTCTGAGTTAATAAAAGCCTTGCTTTGCTCCGTTAACGTCGAGTCTCGGATTCATTGAGGCACATCAATTTGAAAGACATCAGCCTCGGGACAGTCAATCGACGATAGGACAACAGAAGGAGAACGGAAGGAATCGCGGCAACCAAGGGTCCCAAGAAACAAACAACCAACAATATTACCAACAACTAGGTAATACTGGGCCACCGCGACCAACAAGAAACCAACCTGGAAGAAACCGAAGATCTGCAAGTTTTTCCCACTCTACAAACTATTCCTGCGTTTGGTGAGCATTTCCTGGTCCTCTGGAATTCAACCTAGTTAGTGTAGTGGGATTGGGAGGGGTGAAGTATTTTGTCTATTGTCATTCTCCCTCACATATTCCGAAGTGTTCCCCCAATTTTAGAGTGATAAGATTCTTGTGTTGTGTATATTTTCTTGTCTCAATTAAAAACCGAAGTTCTTGTATCAAATTCAGTTGTTTGCTGCAATGTCATTACAACCTCCAAATAAGTCCAGGTCTAGAACCAAGGGAGTGGGAGCGATTCGAACCGCTCAGGAGTCAGAGGCAAAGCTGACCACACACACCACCCCTTACAATTCAAGTTCTGCTCCTGAGACTTGAGCACATAATCTAGGCTGACACGCCTGGTGCAGGACTGAGGGAGGGTGCTGCACTGTCGGAGGTGCCGTTTTTCAGACGAAACATTAGAGCAGTAATTGTACAGCATAGACGGAGGCCATTGTGCCTGTGCCGGCTCTTTGAAAGACAATCCAACTAGTCTCATTCCTCCCTGCTCTTTCCCCATAGACCTGCAATTTTTTCTTTTACAAGTATATATCCAATTTCATTTTAAAACTCACCAATGAATCTGCTTCCACCGGCCTTTCAGGCAGTGCATTCCAGATCATAACTCGCTGCGTAAAAAAAATTCTCCTCATCTCCCGCTCTGTTTTTTTTTGCCAATTATCTTAAATCTGTGTCCTCTGGTTACTGACCATCCTGCCAGTGGACACAGTTTCTCCTTATTTAGGCTATCAAAACTCTTCATAGTTTTGAGCGCCTCTATTAAATCTCCCCTTAACCTTCTCTGCTCGAAGGACAACAACCCCAGGCTTCTCCAGTTCTCTCCACAGAACTGAAGTCTCTCATCCCTGGTACCATTCTGGTGAATCTAGATGTTCCTGAGGTCCAGTCTATCTCTTCAGGTAAATGTTAACAAAAAACAAACACCCATGGATCAACATTTCTCCCTCACCCCCCCAAAAAAACCAAATGAACTGGCTAATCATCTCACTGCTGTTTTGTGACATTTCCTTGTATAGAAACATAGAAACATAGAAGATAGGAGCAGGAGTAGGCCATTCGGCCCCTCGAGCCTGCTCCGCCATTCAATGCGATCATGGCTGATCATCCAAATTCAGTACCCTGTCCCTGCCTTCTCCCCATATCCCTTGATCCCTTTAGCCTTAAGAAATATATCTAACTCTTTTTTGAATATATTTAATGAACTGGCCTCCACCGCTCTCTGTGGTAGAGAATTCCACAGGTTCACCACTCTCTGGGTGAAGAAATTCCTCCTAATTTCAGTCCTAAATGTCCTACCCCTTATCCTTAGACTATGACCCCTGGTTCTGGACTCCCCAGCCATCATAAACATCCTTCCTGCATCTAGTCTGTCCAGGCCTGACAGAATTTTATAGGTTTCGATGGGATCCCCTCTCAATCTTCTAAACTCCAGTGAGTATAAGCCCAATCGACACAATCTCTCCTCATACGTCATTCCTGCCATCCCAGGTATCAGCCTGGTGAATCTTCGCTGCACTCCCTCCATGGCAAGAATGTCCTTCCTCAGGTAAGGCGACCAAAACTGCACACAATGCTCAAGGTGCGGTCTCACCAAGGCCCTGTACAACTGCAGCAAGACATCCTTGCTCCTGTACTCGAACCCTCTTGCTACGAAGGCCAACATACCATTTGCCTTCTTAACCGCCTGCTGCACCTGCATGCTTACCTTCAGCAAAATGGCTGCTGTGTTGCCTGCATAACAACAGTCGCTGCACATCGTAGTACGGAATTCAATGTCAGTAAGCACGAGGTGATGCATTTTGGTTAAAAAAAAAAGCAGTACTTATACTCTGAATGGAAATAGACTCAGAGCAGCGGAAGAGCAGAGGGATTTGGGAGTACAGATCCACAGGACGTTAAAATGAGCACCTCAAGTCGGTAAGGCCGTGAAATAAAAAACGAATGGAACTCTAGGTTTTATAACAAGAGGCATGGAATATAAAAGCCAAGAGAATGAAAGAAAGACTTGCATTTATATAGCGCCTTTCATGACCTCAGGACGTCCCAAAGCGCTTTACACCCAATTAAGTACTTTTTGAAGTGTAGTCGCTGTTGTAATGTGGGAAACGCGGCAGCCATTTTGCACACAGCAAGCTCCCACAAACAGCAACGTGATAATGACCAAATAGTCTGGGTATTTTTTTGTGATTAGTAAATATTGGCCCAGGACACCGGGGAGAACTCCCCCCCCCTGCTCTTCTTCAAAATAGTGACCGTGGGATCTTTAACGTCCACCTGAGAGAGCAGACGGGGGCCTCGGTTTAACGTCTCATCCGGAAGACGGCACCTCCAACCGTGTAGCACTCCCTCCGTACTGGCACTGGGAGTGTCGGCCTAGATTTATTGTGCTCAAGTCTCTGGAGTGGGGCTTAGAATTTCATGACCTTCCGACTCGGAGGCGAGAGAGAGAGTAGAAACATAGAAACATAGAAGATAGGAGCAGGAGTAGGCCATTCGGCCCCTCGAGCCTGCTCCGCCATTCAATGCAATCATGGCTGATCATCCAAATTCAGTACCCGGTCCCTGCTTTCTCCCCATACCCCTTGATCCCTTTAGCCTTAAGAAATATATCCAACTCCTTCTTGAATATATTTAATGTATTGGCTTCTACTGCCTTCTGTGGTAGAGAATTCCACAGGTTCACCACTCTCTGGGTGAAGAAATTCCTCCTCATTTCTGTCCTAAATGGCCTACCCCTTATCTTTAGACTGTGGCCCCTGGTTCTGGACTCCCCGAACATCGGGAACATCCTTCCTGCATCTAGTCTGTCCAGTCCTGTCAGAATTTTATAAGTTTCAATGAGATCCCCTCTCATTCTTCTAAACTCCAGTGAGTACAAGCCCAATCGACCCAATCTCTCCTCATACGTCATTCCTGCCATCCCAAGTATCAGCCTGGTGAATCTTCGCTGAACCCCTTCCATGGCAAGAACATCCTTCCTCAGATAAGGCCAGAGTGCCACCCACTGAGCCACAGCTGACACAAGGTGACAATGAGCCTACATAAAACCTCAATAACACCTCAGTTGGAGTTCTGTGTGCCGTATTAGACTTCACACTAAAGGAAGGTATTGAAGCTTTAGCGAGGATACGGGACATTCACTAGGATACTGCCTGTTGCGAGGAAATATAAACACGCAGAAAGACTTGAAAAATTGGTTCGTTTTTGTTTAGTACAATGCAGATCACAGAATGATATGGCAGAAGTGTTTACAATTACAAAAGGATAAGACAGGGTAGCTAGAAGCAGACAGTTTCATGGTTGTTGAGTCACGAATAGAGGGCCTTACATGCAAGACCAAATGTAAGAGATTTAGAACAGAGAGCAGGGGAAACTTCTTTACACAGAGAGTCGTAGGCAGGCGCAGCAGGCGGTTAAGAAGGCGAATGGTATGTTGGCCTTCGTAGCGAGAGGATTCCAGTACAGGAGCAAGGATGTCTTGCTGCAGTTGTACAGGGCCTTGGTGAGACCACACCTTGAGTATTGTGTGCAGTTTTGGTCGCCTTATCTGAGGAAGGATGTTCTTGCCATGGAAGGAGTGCAGCGAAGATTCACCAGGCTGATACCTGGGATGGCAGGAATGACGTATGAGGAGAGATTGGGTCGATTGGGCTTATACTCGCTGGAGTTTAGAAGAATGAGAGGGGATCTCATTGAAACATAAAATTCTGACAGGACTGGACAGACTAGATGCAGGAAGGATGCTCCCGATGGTCGGGGAGTCCAGAACCAGGGGTCACAGTCTAAAGATAAGGGGTAAGCCATTTAGGACAGAGGAGAAATTTCTTCACCCAGAGAGTGGTGAACCTGTGGAATTCTCTACCACAGAAGACAGTAGAGGCCAATACATTAAATATATTCAAGAAGGAGTTGGATATATTTCTTAAGGCTAAAGGGATCAAGGGGTATGGGGAGAAAGCAGGGACCGGGTACTGAATTTGGATGATCAGCCATGATCTCATTGAATGGCGGAGCAGGCTCGAGGGGCCGAATGGCCTACTCCTGCTCCTATCTTCTATGTTTCTATGTAAGGCTGAGGGTTTCACTTCCAAGGTCAGCGGCTGTGACAGAAAGAACATAAAAACATAAGAAATAGGAGCAGGAGTAGGCCGTACGGCCCCTCGAGCCTGCTCCGCCATTCAATAAGATCATGGCTGATCTTCTACCTCATTTCCACTTTCCCGCCCGATCCCCATATCCCTTGATTCCCTTAATACCCAAAAATCTATCGATCTCTGTCTTGAATATACTCAATGACTGAGCATCCACAGCCCTCTGGGGTAGAGAATTCCAAAGATTCACCACCCTCCGAGTGAAGAAATTTCTCCTCATCTCAGTCCTAAATGGCCGACCTCTTATTCTGAGACTGTGACCCCTGGTTCTAGACTCCACAGCCAGGGGGAAACATCCTCCCTGTATCTACCCTGTAAAGCCCCTTAAGAATTTTATATGTTTCAATGAGATCACCTCTCATTCTTCTAAACTCCAGAGAATATAGGCCTAGTATATCAACATTCAAGATTACATTGAATATGTGAAACTGGAGTAAATAAGGAGAAACTGTTTCCACTGGCAGGAGGGTCGGTAACCAGAGGACACAGATTTAAGATAATTGGTAAAAGAATCAGAGGGGGAGATGAGGAGAATTTTTTTTTTAGCAGCGAGTTGTTGTGATCTGAAACGCGCTGCCTGAAAGGGCAGTGGAAGCAGATTCAATAGTAACTTTCAAAAGGGGAATTGGAGAAATATTTGAAAAGGAAAAATTAGCAGGGCTGTGGGGGAAGAGCAGGGTGAGTGGGACTAATTGGAGAGCTCGTTCAAAGAGCCAGCACAAATGGCCTCCTTCTGTGCTCTCAGATTTTAAGATTCTATAGCCTAGAAATTCGGTTGAGGTGCCAAAGTGGCGCCAAGTTCGCCTGGGCGCTGATTTTTGCGCAGCGTTCGGAGTAATACCGATTGGCAGAAATTCAGTTTCAGTGCCCCTAGAGGGAGACGGGGCGAGGCTCGAGGCGCTCTGCGTCTCTCTTAGGGCGTTGAAACTGAATATCGCAGCGCAACGTGCCGCAGCGCCACACGCTGCGGCACGGCACGCTGCGGTACTGCAGGCCTTCCTCCCATTGTTAAGGGGGAGGGGCCTGCACCAGTGCGATCCCCGATCGCGAGTGCCGGCAAAAGAGCCCGGCACCGAGGAGAAGTGCCGGGCTCTCGGGAAACAGCCGGCAATGCCGCGGGGGGGGGGGGGGGTGCGGTCAGGAGGCCGGGGACGGAGGTGCTGGCAGGGGGCTGCCGAAAAAAAGCGGACGCCCCGCACCTCCACCTTAACTTGCGCCACTGCCGGCACAGCAAGGCCCCGTGAACCAGGCACGGGTAGCGAACGGCGCTACAGCGGCGTTTGCTACCAAATATCGCGATCGGGGCACTAATGGGGCGCTGCGCACACCGATGACGTCATCGGTGGTGGCGCAGCGCAACAGGCTAACGCCACCATTAGCGCCCCCGCTGAATATCGCGGGAGGCGCAGCCAGTGGCGCTACAGGCACTGACTGCCCTCTTTAGGCGTTAACAGGTGGCGCTACATACCCAATTTCTCCGTAGCTAAAGAAAGAACTTTCATTTCTATAGCGCCTTTCACCACCTTAGGACGTCCCAAAGTGCTTTACAGCTAATGAAGTACTTTTAAAGTGTAGTCTCTGTTGTAATGTAGGAAAAGGGGATGACAGGATCTGGAAACAGGGTGAGTTTATGGGATGTGGGCTTCGCTAGCAAGGCCAGCATTTATTGCCCATCCCTAATTGCCCTTGAGAAGGTGGTGGTGAGCCGCCATCTTGAACCGCTGCAGTCTGTGTGGTGATGGTACTCCCACGGTGCTGTTAGGGAGGGAGTTCCAGGATTTTGACCCAGCGACGATGAAGGATCGGCCGATATACTTCTAAGTCAGGATGGTGTGTGACTTGGAGGAGATCTTGGAGGTGGTGGTGTTCCCATGCATCTGCTGCCCTTGTTCTTCTAGGTGGAAGAGGTCGCGGGTTTGGGAGGTGCTGCCGAAGAAGCCTTGGCGAGTTGCTGCAGTGCATCTTGTAGATGGTACACACTGCAGCCACGGTACGCCAGTGATGGAGGGAGTGAATGTTTAAGGTGGTAGATGGGGTGCCAATCAAGCGGGGCTGCTTTGTCCTGTATGATGTCGAACTTCTTGAGTGTTGTTGGAGCTGCACTCATCCAGGCAAGTGGAGAGTATTCCATCACACTCCTTACTTGTGCCTTGTAGATAGTGGAAAGGCTTTGGAGAGTCAGGAGGTGAGACACTCGCCGCAGAATACCCAGCCTCTGACCTGCTCTTGTTGCCACAGTATTTATGTGGCTGGTCCAGTTAAGTTTCTGGTCAATGGTGACCCCCAGGATGTTGATGGTGGGGGATTCGGTGATGGTAATGCCGTTGAATGTCAAGGGAAAGGTGGTTAGTCTTTCGCTTGTTGGAGATAGTAATTGCCTGGCATTGAGTGGTGCGAATGTTACCTGCCACTTATCAGCCCAAGCCTGAACGTCATCCAGGTCTTGCTGCACGCGGTCATGGACTGCTTCATTATCTGAGGAGTTGTGAGTGGCACTGAATACTGTGTTGTAACATCTATGTCTTCCTATGTTATTCTTTATGATGTGATCATGTGCTTTATGATAAATGAAAGCTTTTCTTCCACTTAATGTCCCAAGAAGGCGCTGGCCGTCTCCAAAGGTTAAAAGGGAGCGACATTGCAGAGTATATGACCTTACATCGTACATGTAAGTAGCAATGTTAATCCTTAAACAGCTGAATATTTTTAAGTGGGATGCAACTTGGCAACTGTGGCGCATTATCGCGGGGGGGGTGGGGGGTGGAGATTGCGAAAATTTAAATCGAGTTCTGCAGAAATTGCCAGTGGCTGTTTTTTTGTTATCAGCGGAACCGTTTCTAATGAGAGAAGCGCCCGTACAGGTTAACAGGTGATCCGGTCATTATTACATTGCTGTTTGTGGGAGCTTGCTGTGCGCAAATTGGCTGTCGCGTTTCCCACATTACAACAGTGACGACACGTCAAAAAAAATACGTCATTGGCTGTAAAGCGCTTTGGGACGTCCGGTGGTCGTGAAAGGCACTATAGAAATGCAAGTTTTTCTTTTTTGTACCATAGTAAACAGAGTTGGACAGGTACTTGAGGATGAGCAACTTACAGATATATGGGATGTGGCATAAAGGGATCAAGGGATATGGGGAGAAGGCAGGGACAGGGTACTGAATTTGGATGATCAGCCATGATCTCGTTGAATGGCGGAGCAGGCTCGAGGGGCCGAATGGCCTACTCCTGCTCCTATCTTCTATGTTTCTATGGCACTAAGCACGACTGCTCTTTCAAGGAGGCAGCACAGGCACGATGGGCTGAAAGTCTTCCTTCTGTGCTGTAGGTTTCTAAGAACCTATGGGGAAAAAATTCCAACAACCAAATTGGTGGGTTGCAGTTACTTTCGAACCAGTTGCTTCCTGCCAGGACTGGCTGGATTATTCAGCAATTGGTAGGGATTGGATCTGTCATCTCAGGACAGGGGATAGATTTACTTTGCATCAGAAGGTTGTAGGTTCAAGTCCCACCCCAGAGACTTGAGCACAAAAATCCAGGCTTAATACTCCAGTGCAGTGCTGAGGGAGCGCTGCACTGTCGGAGGTGCCGTCTTTCAGATGAGACGTTAAACCGAGGCCCCGTCTACTCTATCAGGTGGGTATGGTAACATAGTGGTTACATTACTGGACTAGTAATCCAGAAACCTGCACTAATGTAGTTCAAATCTCATGGCAGCTGGGATATTTAAATTCATATTAATTAAATAAATCTGGAATGAAAAGCTAGTATCAATAATGGTGACCATGTAACTACTGGATTATCATAAAAACCCATCTGGTTCACTAATGTTCTTTAGAGAAGGAAATCTGCTGTCCTTACCCGGTCTGGCCTATATGTGCCTCCAGACCCACAGCAATGAGGTGACTTTTAACTGGCCTCTGCAGTTAGAATCATAGAATAGTTACAGCATGGAAGACCATTCGGCCCACTGAACTTGTGCCAGCTCTCTGCAAGTGCACTTCAGCTAGTCCCTTTCCCCGTAGCCCTGCAACATTTTTTTTCCTTCAGGTACTTATCCAATTCCCTTTTGAAAGCCATGATTGAGTCTGCCTCCACCACCCTTTCAGGCAGCGCGTTCCAGATCCTAACCACTCGCTGCGTAAAAAAGCTTTTCCTCCTGTCGCCTTTGGTTCTTCTGCCAGTCACCTTGAATCCGTGTCCTCTGGTTCTCGACCCTTCCGCCAATGGGAACACTTCCTCTCTATCTACACTGTCTAGACACCTCATGATTTTGAACACCTCTATCAAATCTCTTCTCAACCTTCTCTGCTCTAAGGAGAACAACCCCAGCTTCTCCAGTCTATCCACGTAACTGAAGTCCCTCATCCCTGGAATCATTCTTGTAAATCTTTTCTGCACCCTCTCTAAGGCCTTCACATCCTTCCTAAATTGCGGTGCCCAGAATTGGACACAATACTCCAGTTGAGGCCGAACCAGTGTTTTAGACAGGTTCATTAAAATTTCCACACTTTTGTACTCTATGCCTCTATTCATGAAGCCCAGGATCCCGTAGGCTTTTTTAACCGCTTTCTCAACCTGCCCTGCCACCTTCAACGATTTGTGCACATATACCCCCAGGTCTCTCTGTTCATGCACCCCCTTTAGGATTGTACCCTTTAGTTTTTATTTCCTCTTCATTCTTTCTACCAAAATATATCACTTTGCACATTTCTGCGTTAAATTTCATCTGCCACGTGTCCGCCCATTTCACCAGCCTGTCTATGTCCTCTTGAAGTCTATCACTCTCCTCCTCACTTCCAAGTTTGGTGTCATCTGCAAATTTTGAAATTGAGCCCTGTACACCCAAATCCAAGTCATTACAGGTAGACTATCCCTTACCCGAAAACCTCGGGACCAGCCGTGTTTCGGTTTTAGGAAAATTTCGGATTTCGGAAGGTGCGCGAAAACACTTCGGTTTTCAGAGTAATTCGGTTTGCGGGAGTGCGGATAAAGGATGCACTATCCCTTATCCGAAAGGGTGGGGGTCGGCGGGGGGTCGGGGGTCGGTGGGGGTCAGGGTCGGCGGGGGTCGGGTTCGGCCGGGGGGTCGGGGGTGGGGGTCGGGGTCGTGCGCACGACTTACGCTGAGCGATTTCGGTTTTCAGAAGTCATGCTTTGCGCCACTTTCGGCTTTCAGAGGTTTTCTGGTTTCGGATGTGCGGATAAAGGCTGGTACACTTACGCTGAGCGATTTCGGTTTTCAGAAGTGCGGAAAAATGCTACACTATCCCTTATCCGGCTAGGCCAGTAAGTCGTGTGCCACTCTGGTCATGTCGTGCGCACGACTTACGCTGACCGAAAAAACCTTCGGTTTTTAGAGGGTTTCGCTTTTCGGAAGTCCGGATAAAGGGTAGTCTACCTGTAATATATATCAAGAAAAGCAGTGGTCCTAGAACCGACCCCTGGGGAACACCACTGTGTACCTTCTCAAGCGCAATTAGAGAGGGGCAATAAACGCTGGCCTTGCCGGCAATGCTCACATCCTGTGAACGAATAAAAAAAAAAAAACCATGTTAATATTGAAAGAAGAGCAGGTGAGTTCTCCCTGGTGTCCAGGGACCAATATTTATCCCTCACTCAACATCACTAAAACAGATGATCTGGTCATTATCACTGTTTGTGGGAGCTTGCTGTGTGCAAATTGTCAACTGCACTTTAAAAATACTTCATTGGCTGTGAAGCGCTTTGGAATG
Source organism: Somniosus microcephalus (assembly GCF_052327205.1). Lineage (NCBI taxonomy): Eukaryota > Metazoa > Chordata > Chondrichthyes > Squaliformes > Somniosidae > Somniosus > Somniosus microcephalus. The sequence goes on along the minus strand of NW_028225182.1, from coordinate 40,624,917 downwards.
TGCTGGGGTGCTGAAAGGCGCTATATAAATGCAAGTTCGTTCTTTCTTGTCAGCTGTGGCTCAGTGGGCAGCACCCTCGCCTCTGAGCCAAAAGGCTGTGGGTTTGAACCCCACCCCAGAGACTTCAGCACAAAAATCCAGGCCGACACTCCCAGTGCAGTACCGAAGGAATGCTGCACTGTCGGAGGTGCCGCCTTTCGGATGAGACGTTAAACCAAGGCCCCTCTTGCGTGGATGTAAAATATCCCATGTGCCATTAATTCGAAGAAAAGCAGGGGTGGGGGGGGTTCCTCTCCCGGTGTCGATCAACATCACTAACAAAAGATGATCTGGGTCGTTGCTGTTTTGCGGGAGCTTGCTGTGCGCAGAATTGGCTGCCGCGTTGCAACGGCGACCACACTTCCCCCAACCCATCCCAAAAAAAGTGCTTTGTCAGCTGTAAAGCGCTTTTGAGGAGGTGCTGGTGAAAGGCAATGTATAAATATATTCTTTTCTCTTGATGGGGAATGTGCAGGGCCCGGAGCAGGAGTGGTGGTGGTGATGGGGCAGGTGCAAGTGAGCCTTGCTGTAGTGGGGGAGGGGGGAGGGAGGAGGGAGGAAGGGGAAAAGAAAGAACTACATCTCCCGTCGTGCCCCGCGCCGGCAAGGGGGTGAAGGGTCACGTAGGCCGGAACTCGTACACCGGAAGTGGAATCGCTCGGCTCGGTTCGCTCGCTCGACCCGAATGAAAGTAAATCAGCAGCGGGGAGGGGGGGAGAATAAACCTCGCCGCCGAAAGATCGGTCGGTCGGGCCCCCGACGGACAGCCGATTTCGTGAAGTAAAGAACGGCTTTAAAGAGTTTAAAGCCTGATGGGTTTTTTATGTTTTGTTTTCGTCAGATCGCGTGGAAGGCGATAGGCGGCCACGCCGAGCGCCTGTTTTTTTGGAGGGTGAAAGGCGGCGATAATCATAATAAAAAAAAATAATCTGTCTGCACACCTTTTTGAGGGATAAAAAAAAATACACAAGTCGATAATAATAATAAAAAAAATTTTTTCCTGACGAGAATCTTCCCTCCCAACTTACCTCACCGCGAGGGTGAGGTGGCCCCGCCCACCGCCACGACGCTGATTGGCCACGACGGTCGGTCCCGTCCACCGCCTCCACGCCGATTGGCCCAGCCGGGTCGGCCCCCGCATGCCGATTGGTCGAGCCGAGGAGGCGGGGAGAGGCTCACGCCGCCGGGGACGTTCGCCGGCCGTCGATTGGTCGAGCCCGCCGTCCGTCAACGGCGGGTGGCGGTGGCGGCCGGGTATAAAAGGAGACGCAAGCGCAGTGTGAGGAGACAGAGCGAGTGCGCGTTAGTCGCTCACAGTTCGGGGTAGAAGGGAAGCGGAAAAAGGGGCTTTTTTTAAAAAAAAAACTAAAAAAAATTTCTAGGGGAGGGGGTGGGAAAAAAAAGCAACTTTATCCGAATTAATAAGCCAGGGGACGGTCGGTGCGGGAATTATTTCTGCACCGCCTAAGTTTCCACAAACTTGACTGATTTAAAGTTGCCATTTTTTTTGTGAGGGGGGGATTTTTTTTTGTCTCTGCGAGGAAAAAAAACTGTCAAGTCTGTGTGGAGAAAAAGAGAGACTCGATAAACAAAACCCGTGGAGAGAGAGAGAGAGGGGGGTGGCGTGAATTGATTGTTCGCTAGGTCCCAGAATATGAATAATTCATTTATGCTGATGAGACGCGGTGACGTCACGGGCGACGTGGGATTCCGTTGAGTGGACGTACGACGTTGGTTTTGGCGGGGGGAGGGGTGAGGTGAGCTTGTGTGCAGGTTTGGAGGTGCTGTGCATGGGCTGCGTTGGAAGGGGCTGCAATACTGGTGGGAGCTGCGCCTGCACCTGCACCAGGGGGGCACTGAGCACGAGCGGGGCTCTGCAATCCTCTTGCCCGGACTTTTCCCATGTTGTCTGATGAAGAAGCTGATTGAGATGTCAGTCAAGGAAGAGCCCGCCCGGGAGGTCACCCTCTTGAAGCCCGAGTACCTGTCGGCTGCGGGGGCCAAGGTGGACGAGATGCACCCGCAGCGCCGCCAGCAGGGCAGGGTGCTGACCCCCGTCAGCGAGGAGGTTGCCTTGTCCCCCAGTGCCAAAGATGAGTTGGACGAGAACGTGCAGCAGCCAAAGAATGGCCTCCAACCCCTGCAGCAACAACAACAGCAGCAGCAGCGAGCCTTCAAGAGGAGGAACAGCCTGAACGTGGGCTTCAAGCACCCCGGCTTCAAGCGCCGCCGCCGGGCCAACTCCGATTGCGACCCGGTGCTGCCCAGCAACTTCCTTCTGGGCGGCAACATCTTCGACCCGCTCAACCTCAACAGCCTGCTGGACGAAGAGGTCAACAAGGCGCTCAACGCCGAGACGCCCAAGTCCTCCCCGCTGCCCTGCCGGAACCGCGACCCTGTGGAGATCCTGGTCCCCAAGGACATCACCGACCCGCTCAACCTCAACACGGGCTCTGAGGTGCTGCCGTCGCCCCTCAAGCTCGGGCGCAAGCGGCGCCACCGGCATTCGCACCACCCGCCCAGCCAGTTGCCCCAATCCGCCGCCGGCGGAGGCGGCGCGGAATTGGCGGAGAAGAGTTGCGTCCCAACACTCAGCGCCCAGAATTGTGCCACTGACCAGCAGCCGCCGGAGGCTCCTCCGGCTGAGCAGGAGGGGCCCCAACCCTATGAGCTCAACACGGCCATCAATTGCAGGGATGAGATTGTGTCTCCGGTCCTCCGGGGTGGCTCGGAGCCCAGTTCGGGCGGTGGAGGGGGGGGGACGAGGCATCGCAAGCGCCGGCGGACCTCCAGCAAGTCGGAGCCGGGCAAGGCTCCCACTGGCACCGAGGAAGAGCCCAAGGAGGGTAAGAAGCCAACGCCAGAGAAGAGCAGAGGGAAGGCGTCCCACCATCACCATCAGCACCATCCGCACCAACACAACTACCACCGGGAGAGCAAGGCTCAACTCAACTTCCAGAGCAAGCACAAGAGGTTCCAATACGGCAACTACAGCAAGTACTACGGCTACCGCAACCCGGGGCGCTGCGAGGACCCCCGGCTGGCGGTGCTCCAGCCCACCTGGTTCCGGGGCAAGGACATCCTGGACCTGGGCTGCAACTCCGGCCACCTGACGCTCAGCATCGCCAAGGACTTGCGGCCCGCCCGCATCGTCGGCGTCGACATCGACAGCGCCCTGGTGTACTCGGCCCGCCAGAACATCCGCCACTTCCTGTCCGAGGACGTGCTGCCCTCGGCGGGTGCCGCCGGCCAGGCCCCGCGGCACTTCCCCGTGTCGCTGAGCCGCTGCCGAGGTCCGATCGCCGCTCCGCCTGTGACGCTGGATCGCTGTGTGCTGGAGTTTCCCAATAACGTTACCTTTATCCAGGTGGGTGTCTTGCTGCGTTGGGCGAGTGGGAGGGCGAGCCGCCTTTTACAGGCTGGTACCGCGGTGGTAAACTGTAAACCATTCAGCATTGATCAGAGTTGCTGAAGACATCAAAATGACAAATTGGTGGTGAGGGGGGGAGACGATTGTATTTGCTTAAATATTGAAATTTACGGCACAGAAGGAGGCCATTCGGCCCATCGCGTCCGTGCCGGCTGAAAAAGCGCGAACCAGCCTAATCCCACTTTCCAGCTCTCGGTCCGTAGCCCTGTCGGATTCGACACTTCAAGTGCACATCCAGGTACTTTTTAAATGTGATGAGGGTTTCTGCCTCTACCACCCTTTCAGGCAGTGAGTTCCAGACCCCCACCACCCTCTGGGTGAAAAAAGTTCTCCTCAACTCCCCTCTAATCCTTCTACCAATTACTTTAAATCTCTGCCCCCTGGTTATTGACCTCTCTGCTAAGGGAAATAGGTCCTTCCTATCCACTCTATCTGGGCCCCTCATAATTTTATACACCTCAATTAAATCTCCCCTCAGCCTCCTCTGTTCCAAAGAAAACAACCCCAGCCTCTCCAATCTTTCCTCAGCTAGAATTCTCCAGTCCCGGCAACATCCTCGTAAATCTCCTCTGTACCCTCTCTAGTGCGATCACATCCTTCCTGTAATAAAGGTGGACAATCCCTGTGAAGAATCTGTTCCCTAACTACAGCTGGGTCGGCAGTGTAGACTTGGGTGATTTTACAGCTTTTTTCTTTTTAGCTCCGAGGAAACGAAACAATTCGGTGTAGTGTTAGCGGTGTAATCTTGTCTGAGTGAATGTGTTGATGGAGCACAAGCTAATCCAAGGGGCAGGACGGGCCAACCAGAACCCTGCTTTATTTATTTTTTCTTTTGGTTGTGCTTGGTAAGAGGTAAGACCCAGAAGAAGCTGTTGGCTTTCCCGGGGGGACTGTAACGTTGCCCGGGCCACTGGAAAACTGAGGGTTTATTTGGCCGCAGGGCAGCACGGTGGCACAGTGGTTAGCACTGTTGCCTCACAGCGCCAGAGACCCGGGTTCGAATCCAGCCTCGGGCGACAGTCTGTGTGGAGTTTGCACATTCTCCCCGTGTTTGCGTGGGTTTTCTCCGGGTGCTCCGGTTTCCTCCCACAGTCCAAAGATGTGCGGGTTAGGTTGATTGGCTATGATAAATTGACCCTTAGTGTTAGGGGATTAAATACGTGGGGTTACGGGGATCGGGTGGGATATGTGTTGGTGTAGGGGTTACGGGGATCGGGTGGGATATGTGTCGGTGCAGGCTCGATGGGCCGAAGTGGCCTCTATCTGCACTGTGTGGGGTTTCTGTGATTCTGTGATTCCTTATCTGCCTGGATGTGGAGAAATGTAGGATATATGGCACAGAAACAGGCCATTCGGCCCATCTAGTCGCTGCCAACCTAGTACGATCGCAAAATACTGCAGATGCTCATCCTGCCAGTACACTTCACACCTAACCTGAGCCGTCTTTTGTCTCCACTGTCCTATCATCATCTCGTCTCGTTCTGAATACCTCTTAATGTCTCTTTACTTCTTTTGTTCTCTCCCAGCCCTGCCTTCGATCTATTTCATTTCCTTTCCAGTTTTGAAAAAGGGTTTCGACCCGAAACGTCGACTCTATTTTCTCTCCACGGATGTTGCCTGGCCTGCTGAGTTTTTCCAGCATTTTCTGTTGCATTTTCTGTTGTTATTTCATGCCAACCTAGTGTAGTACAGCGGTGTGCACTCTCCTTCAGAGCAGTCGGCTGTTTCTTGCCACCTAGAAACATGGTAAAATGGGAGCAGGAGTAGGCCATCGGCCCCTCGAGCCTGCTCCGTCATTCAATATGATCATGGCTGATCATCCAAATTCAGTACCCTGTCCCTACCTTCTCCCCATATCCCTTGATCCCTTTAGCCTTAAGAAATATATCCAACTCTGTCTTGAATATATTTAATGAACTGGCCTCCACCGCCCTCTGTGGCAGAGAATTCCACAGGTTCACCACCCTCTGAGTGAAGACATTTCTCCTCATCTCAGTCCTAAATATCCTACCCCATATCCTGAGACTGTGACCCCCTCGTTCTAGACCCCCCCCCCAGCCAGGGGAAACATCCTCCCTGCATCCAGTCAGTCTAGCCCTGTCAGAATTTTATACGTTTCAATGAGATCCCCTCTCATTCTTCTAAACTCCAGTGAATACAGGCCTAGTCGACCCAATCTCTCCTCATACGACAGTCCTGCAATCCCAGGTGAAGCTTCGCTGCACTCCCTCTATGGCAAGTATATCCTTTCTTAGGTAAGGAGACCAAAACTGCACACTTCCAGCAGTGTGCTTTAAATTCTGTGATTATCAATGGGGTTTTTAAGTAACTTTTAAACGGGGGCTTCCAAAAGAAGCCCTCTTAGCATTAACTCTTTTGCCACACGTCTATCAAACTGTACCAATTGGCAATGCTTGTCGGAGGTGCTGTTCCTACAGTGTAGCCCACTGCTTCGAGTTTTGGGATGTGGTTTGCTCCTATCCTGGTTCTGTTTGTTTTTCCTTGCACTGAAAATCCTGACGGGTCAGCACTTTGTAAATTTAAAGAAACTTGTTTCCCGGCTGGCCTTGCAGTGGGGTGAGAAACTGATGTTGGTTCCCGAGCTTTGAATTCTCTCGTCTCGAGTTGGAAAGCTTTCCAGCTCCTGGAACCAACAGCTCTTCGGGAAGGTGATAGTAACTCTCGGAAATAATGTGATCTGTTAGTTTTGACCTATTAGTGTTTTCTCGTTGTTTCTATTAGTATTTATCATTGTTATGCCATATTTATTCCAATGTTGGGAGGACTGGTAAACATCAACATTTCATTGTGCATTACACACGTCTGCTGCATATATGACAAATAAAATTGAACTGAATTGAATTGATCGGTGCAGTTAGGTGGATTAAGTTTTGCTTTTTGTGCTTGCTGCCTCTTGCAAATATTGACCTAACTTCCCGAAGGTAGTCCGCTCTCCCCAAGGGAAGCTGCTGTAATCGTCCAACACTTGGTGTATGCAGGCAGGCAAGACTGCGCCCCACTTCGTTCAAAGTTCCTTCATTCGACTGATCTGAATTTAAGTTTGACACTAAATTCCCACTTGCTATCAAATTATCAGTGCAGTTTCAGTATGATTACACGGGATATACGGCACAGAAACAGGCCATTCGGCCCAACCAGTCCCTGCCGGCGTTTATGCTCCACTCGAGCCTCCTCCCGTCTTTCCTCATCTAACTCTATCAGCGTAACCCTCTATTCCCTTCTCCCTCATGTGCTTGTCCAGCCTCCCCTTAAATACATCGATACTATTCGCCTCAACCACTCCCTGTGGTAGTGAGTTCCACATTCTCACCACTCTCTGGGTAAAGAAGTTTCTCCTGAATTCCCTATTGGATTTATTAGTGACTATCTTATATCGATGGCCTCTAGTTTTGCTCTTCCCCACAAGTGGAAACATTCTCTCTGTATCCACTCTATCAAAACTTTTCATAATTTTAAAGAGCTCTATCAGGTCACTCCTCCGCCTTCTCTTTTTCTAGAGAAGAGAGCCCCAGCCTGTTCATCCTTTCCTGATATGTATACCCTCGCATTTCTGGTATCATCCTTGTAAATCTTCTCTGCACCCTCTCCAGTGCCCCTATATCCTTTTTATAATATGGCGACCAGGATTGTACGCAGTAGAGTTGGGATGGCCAGTTGCAGGTGGTCAGTGGACCCCAGTTTGAAAGCTTGTGATGGAGGGGTTTGGTCTGTTCTCCGGATCGGTGTTTGGGTGACGGTAACATGTTTTGTGGCCTTCGTAACGTGTAGTTGCTTCTGAATGGCGGATTTCTTGTTCTGATTCCTGTTTGCCGGGCAGAAGTGCTGCTACATCCTTGACGAGGTGAAGTGCTTCACAGTGGCTTGTGAGACTAGTGTTGCTTTAGGATTGAAGGCTCCACCTGGGACTGTCACATTTAACTGTATGCAGCTTTGACCAGTTAACTGTCTGTCTTGGAGGGTCCGGATGAGTAGCCCACATGTATTTCAGTGCCAAGTCTGAGCGCTGTTATCCCGGTCTCTTCACTGTACATATCTCTGCTGTGAGTATTGTTTATGGCACCCTTCCTGATGGACAACTCCAAATGGCTCTCCTCGCGGTAACCTGATTTTTTTCTGTTGCACTTCATTTTACAAATCTGCTGTGGTCGCTTGAAATGGCGACCGGCTCGGCAAATGGCTGCCTAGTGGAGTTCAGTTCCTGGGCGACTCTCTGGCTGGGAAGTCTGCTTTTTATCAGCAGACTAGCTGATCTGAAATGAGTTGTTGTAATCCTTTGACAAACACCTGCACAACAGGAGAGTTTGAATGTTGCCATAAAAAAATGTTTCTGCCCTGCTACTATCTCCCCGGACCTGTCGCTTTCTCATCTTACAGAAGTGTTGGTTTGGCTCGGAGTAGTGGCTTTGGGGTGGTTGGGGGGGGGTGCGTGGGAGGGAAGGTTGGGGAAAAGGCGAGCGGGGAGGACAGGCGTGTGTGTGTAGCTTGGGACTGCGTGCTAGCTACCATTGAAACCTCCAGACCTGCGCATTCGCTGCTTGCCAATTTTCTTCCCTTCTGAAAGTGTTGACTCCTTGCCATTCGTTCAGAGGATGGAAATCATTGGCGCCTCGACAACTCTCCATTACGCGGGGGGGGAAATGGGGTGACGGGGGGAGGGAGGGAGAATGGGGTGACGGGGGAAGAGGGGAGGGAGAATGGGGTGACGGGGGAAGAGGGGAGGGAGAATGGGGTGACGGGGGAAGAGGGGAGGGAGAATGGGGTGACGGTGGAAGGGGGGAGGAGAATGGGGTGACGGTGGAAGGGGGGAGGGAGAATGGGGTGACGGTGGAAGGGGGGGAAGGGAGAATGGGGTGACGGTGGAAGGGGGGAGGGAGAATGGGGTGACGGTGGAAGGGGGGGGAGGGAGAATGGGGTGACGGTGGAAGGGGGGAGGGAGAATGGGGTGACGGTGGAAGGGGGGGGAGGGAGAATGGGGTGACGGAGGAAGAGGGGGAGGGAGAATGGGGTGACGGAGGAAGAGGGGGAGGGAGAATGGGGTGACGGAGGAAGAGGGGGAGGGAGAATGGGGTGACGGAGGAAGAGGGGGAGGGAGAATGGGGTGACGGAGGAAGAGGGGGAGGGAGAATGGGGTGACGGAGGAAGAGGGGGAGGGAGAATGGGGTGACGGAGGAAGAGGGGGAGGGAGAATGGGGTGACGGAGGAAGAGGGGGAGGGAGAATGGGGTGACGGAGGAAGAGGGGGAGGGAGAATGGGGTGACGGAGGAAGAGGGGGAGGGAGAATGGGGTGACGGAGGAAGAGGGGGAGGGAGAATGGGGTGACGGAGGAAGAGGGGGAGGGAGAATGGGGTGACGGAGGAAGAGGGGGAGGGAGAATGGGGTGACGGAGGAAGAGGGGGAGGGAGAATGGGGTGACGGAGGAAGAGGGGGAGGGAGAATGGGGTGACGGAGGAGGAGGGGGAGGGAGAATGGGGTGACGGTGGAAGGGGGGAGGGAGAATGGGGTGACGGTGGAAGGGGGAGGGAGAATGGGGTGACGGTGGAAGGGGGGAGGGAGAATGGGGGTGACGGTGGAAGGGGGGAGGGAGAATGGGGTGACGGTGGAAGGGGGGGGAGGAGAATGGGGTGACGGTGGAAGGGGGGGGGAGGGAGAATGGGGTGACGGTGGAAGGGGGGGGGAGGGAGAATGGGGTGACGGTGGAAGGGGGGGGGGAGGGAGAATGGGGTGACGGTGGAAGGGGGGGGGAGGGAGAATGGGGTGACGGTGGAAGGGGGGGGGAGGGAGAATGGGGTGACGGTGGAAGGGGGGGAGGGAGAATGGGGTGACGGTGGAAGGGGGGAGGGAGATTGGGGTGACGGTGGAAGGGGGGAGGGAGAATGGGGTGACGGTGGAAGGGGGGAGGGAGAATGGGGTGACGGTGGAAGGGGGGGAGGAGAATGGGGTGACGGTGGAAGGGGGGGAGGAGAATGGGGTGACGGTGGAAGGGGGGGAGGAGAATGGGGTGACGGTGGAAGGGGGGGAGGGAGAATGGGGTGACGGTGGAAGGGGGGGGGAGGGAGAATGGGGTGACGGTGGAAGGGGGGGGAGGGAGAATGGGGTGACGGTGGAAGGGGGGGGAGGGAGAATGGGGTGACGGTGGAAGGGGGGAGGGAGATTGGGGTGACGGTGGAAGGGGGGAGGGAGAATGGGGTGACGGTGGAAGGGGGGAGGGAGAATGGGGTGACGGTGGAAGGGGGGAGGAGAATGGGGTGACGGTGGAAGGGGGGGAGGAGAATGGGGTGACGGTGGAAGGGGGGGAGGGAGAATGGGGTGACGGTGGAAGAGGGGGGAGAATGGGGTGACGGTGGAAGAGGGGGAGGGAGAATGGGGTGACGGTGGAAGAGGGGGAGGGAGAATGGGGTGACGGTGGAAGGGGGGGAGGGAGAATGGGGTGACGGTGGAAGAGGGGGGAGAATGGGGTGACGGTGGAAGGGGGGAGGGAGAATGGGGTGACGGTGGAAGGGGGGGAGGGAGGGAGAATGGGGTGACGGTGGAAGGGGGGGAGGGAGGGAGAATGGGGTGACGGTGGAAGAGGGGGGACAATGGGGTGGCGGTGGAAGAGGGGGAGGGAGAATGGGGTGACGGTGGAAGGGGGGAGGGAGAATGGGGTGACGGTGGAAGGGGGGAGGGAGAATGGGGTGACGGTGGAAGGGGGGAGGGAGAATGGGGTGACGGTGGAAGGGGGAGGGAGAATGGGGTGACGGTGGAAGGGGGGAGGGAGAATGGGGTGACGGTGGAAGGGGGAGGGAGAATGGGGTGACGGTGGAAGGGGGAGGGAGAATGGGGTGACGGTGGAAGGGGGGAGGGAGAATGGGGTGACGGTGGAAGGGGGGAGGGAGAATGGGGTGACGGTGGAAGAGGAGGACCTTATCCTGTCTTCACCTGGTGATCTCGGACACAATCTGAGCGGGAGCTGCTGGATTGTGATGAGGTGCAGAAACCCTGGCTTCTGGGGGCCACTACAACTGACCCTTTGTCCTCAACTCAGCTCTCCGCACAGGCTGAGGATCATCACTTGTGGATAAGGGTGCATGTTGGTCTGTGTTGCTCAGTTCAGTTACTAGATGCTCAATCACGAGCAAGTGGAACCGGTTCTTTAGATCTCGGAGGATTGTACGCTTTCAATCCTGACTCTCTCGACCTGGGACTTTGTCCCGACTCATGGGGTTTTGTGAAGTCTCTTGTAACTTTAGAAAAATTCCACTCCTTCCCCTCTTCTGCCATCTCTATTTTTAGAATGAAATGATCCCGGCTGTTTTATTTTGTGGAGAAGCGGTGTGTTTTTTCCCCTCTTCCGAAACTCTAGTTTCATGTGCTCCGTACCCTTCCTGAAGTTGGATTCCAGACCTGTTCTAACTGGATGCCTTGGCTTTGTTTTGGTTTTTGTAGTCCTCCTGCCCAGGCAAGGCTCCAGTATTAATGCATACAAAACCATTGCCAGTGAAATGGTCGACACATTTTCTATCTACAGTTGCATTTCTGTAGTGCCCCGCCATGTTGCGAATGTCCCGGACCCATCGTCACGTGTTGGTAATTGCAGCAGCCAAGCACAGTGAGGTTTCCACAAACAGTAGTGAGACGGGTCTCGCGAAGAGCAATCCAGTTAGTCCCACTCCCCCGCTCTTTCCCCGTGTTATGTCCCTGCAATTTTTTTTCCTTCAAGTATTTATCCAATTCCCTTTTGAAGGCTACTATTGAATCTGTTTCCACCCCTCTATCAGGCAGCGCGTTCCAAATCCTAACCACTCGTTGCGTAAAAAGGTTTTTCCTCATGTCGCCCCCGGTTCTTTTGCCAATCACCTTAAATCTGTGCCCTCTGGTTATCGGCCCTGCAGCCATTGGAAACAGTTTCTCTTTATTTACCCTGTCTAAACCCTTCATGATTTTAAGAGTGGGGCTAAGTGGATTGCTCTTCGAAAGAGCCGGCACAAACTCGATGGGCTGGGCCGAATGGCGGCCTCCTGTGCTGTACTGGTCTAGTTGATCTGTTTTTGATGGTGTTGGTTGAGGGGGGCGTGGGGAACTTTGGCAAGGGCACCAGGACGTGTTCTGCTCTCTAATTGGTGTCATGGTATTTTTTTAACGTCTACCAGAATAGGAAGGATGTGATTGCTTTGGAGAGGGTGCAGAGGAGATTCACCAGGATGTTACCTGGGCTGGAGCGTTTCAGCTATGAAGAGAGACTGGACAGCCTGGGGTTGTTTTCCTTAGAGCAGAGAAGGCTGAGGGGGGACCTGATTGAGGTGTACAAAATTATGAGGGGCATAAATAGGGTAGATAGAAAGGAACTTTTCCCCTTAGTAGAGGGGTCAATAACCAGGGGGCATAGTTTCAAGGTAAGGGGCAGGAGGTTTAGAGGGGATTTGAGGAAAAGCTTTTTCACCCAGAGGGTGGTTGGAATCTGGAACTCGCTGCCTGAAAGGGTGGTAGAGGCAGGAACCCTCAACATTCAAGAAGCATTTAGATGAGCACTTGAAACGCCATAGCATACAAGGCTACGGACCAAGTGCTGGAAAATGGGATTAGAATAGACAGGGCTTGATGGCCGGCGCGGACACGATGGGCCGAAGGGCCTCTTTCTGTGCTGTATGACTCTAAGAAGGGGCCTGGGTTTACACCTCCTGACAATACCGGAAACTCTCGATTTACCGGCACCTAAAATAACCGGAAATCTCGGTTAACCGGCAAAATGCAGGAGTAGGTTCAGGTAAGTTTTACTTCATATTAGTGACCGTTCCTGGATCTGTGGCCGTGTAACCGGGGTTCCTGCACCTGTTGCTATGCAACAGGGACGCCTGGATCTTGTGGCTGGGGTTCCTGCACCTGTTGCTATGCAACAGGGAAGCCTGGATTTGTTGCTGTGTACGGCGCTCTCGTACCTTTTACTATACCTCTCTGTAATCCGGACTTTTTAATAAACTGGTCCCGTCGGTGCCGGATAACAGAGTTTCCTGTATAGTGCTACAGTGTCTGCCTAGATTATATACCCCAGTATCAGAGTGGGATTTGAATCCACAACCTTCTAACTCTGGAGGATGCTAACAGTTGGGCCAGGCTAGCACATCACTAAAGTAATGTCTTCTCCCTGTGACGTAGTAACTGCTGACAGGCTGTCCGACTCTATCCGAACTTGCCATTCACGTATCTAGACTTTCCAGCAGTGGTTATCAGATGGTCAGAAGCAGGGTCAGTGTGTCCCTCCCTAGTCCAGGGCAAAATTCTAGCATCCCTACCATCTCCAAGGCCGACTAACGCCGCACAGACTGAGCTCGGATTTGGATCTTTCCTCGTCTTTGTGGGCTCGTTGCACTGCCTACGGTGTCGTTCGGCCACTGAAACATCAGGAAGCCTCAACTTTGCTGGTTTCTGGGAATGTTCAAGTGCTTGTCTGGCTGCACTAAGGCACTTGCTACAGGGGAGACTCCAATGCGACCGCTCAGTGCCCTGGCACGTTCGTCCACCACAAGGCCCCTGACCACTTCTAAGCCGTCGCACCATCGTGTGGAGCACGGACCAGTTAGGTCGAATGGCCTGAATATTGGCTGCTGATTCTGGCATGTACTAAAATCATCATTTTTTTTCTTTCTTTTGACAGGGGAACTACGTGCTAGAGAAGGATGAGTTGCTGGACACGCAGAGGCCAGAGTATGATGTTATTCTGTGCCTAAGCCTGACGAAATGGATTCATCTCAACTGGGGCGATGAGGGGCTCAAACGAATGTTCAAACGCATCTACAGGCATCTGCGGCCGGGTGGGATTTTCATCCTTGAACCGCAGCCCTGGTCGTCTTATGGGAAGCGGCGGAAACTTACGGTAAATGAGGCGGTTTAAGGCTGGTTCTGCGAGTCAAGGTGCCTCCCGAGTGGTGGGGGGGGGGAAATGGGGTTTTCTCCTTGCCCTTGGGTAATAGTTGCCTTTCAGTATCATAGAAACAGAAATATAGAAGATAGGAGCAGGAGTAGGCCATTCGGCCCCTCGAGCCTGCTCCGCCATTTAATGAGATCATGGCTGATCATCCAAATTCAGTACCCTGTCCCTGCTTTCTCCTCATACCCCTTGATCCCTTTAGCCTTAAGAAATATATCCAACTCCTTCTTGAATATATTTAATGAATTGGCCTCCACCGCCTTCTGTGGTAGAGAATTCCACAGGTTCACCACTCTCTGGGTGAAGAAATTCCTCCTCATCTCTGTCCTAAATGGCTTACCCCTTATCCTTAGACTGTGACCCCTGGTTCTGGACTCCCCCGCCATCAGGAACATCCTTCCTGCATCTAGTCTGTCCAGTCCTGTCAGAATTTTATAAGTTTCAATGAGATCCACTCTCATTCTTGTAAACTCCAGCGAGTATAAGCCCAATCGACCCAATCGCTCCTCGTACGTCATTCCTGCCATCCCAGGTATCAGTCTGGTGAATCTTCGCTGAACTCCTTCCATGGCAAGAACATCCTTCCTCGGATAAGGCGACCAAAACTGCACACAATACTCAAGGTGTGGTCTCACCAAGGCCCTGTACAACTGCAGCAAGACATCCTTGCTCCTGTACTCAAACCCTCTCGCTACGAAGGCCAACATACCATTTGCCTTCTTAACCGCCTGCTGCACCTGCATGTTTACCTTCAGCGACTGGTGCACAAGGACACCCTGGATGGATGTTGGGTGAGGGCAGATTGTGGGCTCCGCTGTAGAATGGCCTACTGGGCTCTTGTGTGAAGATTGGCCACTTGATGTTGAGGTATGGGGTAGGGGTGGGGGTGAAGGAGGGTCAGATGAAAGGCTTGTGACTTAACTACGGCTGTCTGGCCACATGTATAAGCTCGCTTGAGCGGCCGTGTTGCCCAATGGATAAGGCATATGACTTGGGTGCTGGCCGGGATGTTATCCGAAGATTGCAGGTTCGAGTCCTGCCGCGGTCATTTCCCTCACTGCGCGGAACTTCTAAGTGACGGTGTCGTCTCATCACGCCATTTCAGGATACGGGGTAGGACATTTAGGACTGAGATGAGGAGAAATTTCTTCACTGAGGGTGGTGAACCTGTGGAATTCTCTACCACAGAAGGCTGTGGAGGCCAAGTCGCTGAATATATTTAAGAAGGAGATACAGGAAACTCTTTGGTATCTGGCACCAACAGGACCGGTGTGTTGACGGTTGATCAAAAATTCTGGCTGACTGAGAGGGTTATCTACCGAGGCTATTGTTAACAAAGAAAAATTTAAAAAAAACAAGAAATGTGCAGTACAGGTAGACTATCCTTTATCCGCACTTCCGAAAACCTCTAAAAACCGAAAGTTTTTTCGTGGAGTGTAAGTCGTGCGCACGACATGACCCGAGTGGCGCCAAACATGACAGGAGTGGTCCGGGAGCTCTGCCTTTCCCTGTGAGCAGGGCAGAGGGTCACAGAGTTCCCTCCTGGGTAGGAGATTGCAGGCCGAGCCGGGCAGTGTGAAGGAGGTACCGGGAGAGTGAACCCACCAATACAGCGGCCTGTCCGATAGCTGCAGCGGCCCGTCCGATAGTCTTTTCTTTCCCCCCCCCCGGACCTGATTTGCGGGCCAGCTTAGTGTAGGAGTCAGCCGATATCCGGCTTTCCCACAACTGGCGGCAGCAGTCGAGCCCCAGACCCCCGCTAAGTCAAGGAATTCAGATACGGAGCAGGGGGAGCCGGAAACCTCGATCTAACGGCAGAAATCAGCAGCCGTTTTTAGTTTTTTTTTCTTCCCCTAGCATTTTTTTAAACAGGCTGTGGAAAGAGTCTCTGTAGCTTAGCAACAGAGTTGGAGACACTTCCAAGGTACGGGCCGAGTGTTTACAAGCTGTTGCTAAGCAACAGTGTTGTCAAAACCTTCTGAAATCTGAAAAATTCCGAAAACCGAAACACAGCTGGTTCCAAGGTTTTCGGATAAAGGATAGTCTACCTGTATACAGTAATTGGGTACTCACCTACAGAATGTGGTGTTAAATGGATGGTGGAAGATGCTTGATTAAGTACGGTACTGCCAGTTGAGGGTAATGCAATGCAATGACTACCGGCAGCGCGGGAGACACACAGTACCCCTGTAAAATGGCGGATCGGAAGAGACTACTGGCAGCGTGGGAGAGACACAGTACCCCTGTAAAATGGCGGATCAGAAGAGACTACCGGCAGCGCGGGAGACACACACTACCCCTGTAAAATGGAGGATCAGAAGAGACTACCGGCAGAGCGGGAGAGTCAGACTCCTGTTACAGTGGGATTGAGGTGTTCCGACTTCCGACAGCGCCAAGAAGCCGAGTAGCGCCAGTTTGGAGAACTACCCCCACTGACTAACTCGGCCACTGCGGGGGACTCGGACGCGGACTCGGCAACATTGCCGGTTATTGAGGTGTTGTTTTCGGAGTGAGAATTTTGCCGGTTAAGAGAGAATTCTGAATATTTCGGTGCCGTTTAAACGAGAGTTTCCTGTAGATAGATTTCTAGACACATGGCATCCAGGGGTATGGGGAGAGAGTGGGAATATGGTATTGAGATAGAGGATCAGCCATGATATTGAATGGCGGAGCAGGCTTGAATGGCCTACTTCCTATTTTTCTATGTTTCTAAGTTCTGCTGCAAAATCTAGGACATTAAAAGTGACTGAACCACACAAAGCAAGGGTTTGATCCCCCCCCCCCCCCCCAACTAAACCATGGCGACTTAGCAGTTCTCGGTTGGGGTGCTGTGACTGGCCTTGATGGTCCAGGGTAGGGAGGGGGATGGTCAAGTCAAGGTTGCTGCTCCTAGTTGCTTTTCAGTAATCCTGGCTGGATCTCGGGTGAAGGTGAGGTGTGGGCTCAGCTGTTGAATGGCCTGCTGGGCTCTTTGGGTGAAGAAAGGCCACTTGAGTTAGTGTTGGATAGCCACTGCTGCCCATTGGACTATCTCCGCAGTGGACAGCACCTTCAGGGAGAAAATAGAAGACTGGCAGTGGGGGGTGGAAACCCTGACCCTAAACTTTGGGTACAGGAAAGTTATCTTAGGAATTGGCTCGTCTCCAAACATTGCAAAATCATTATTGAATTGTCAGTACTTGTGCTCAGTGGACACAAGTTGTGTAATAGATCTCTTATCTAGTACTTAATTCATTCATATGCGAAGGTGGGGGCGGGGTAGAAACACCAAATATTGGCATTAAAAGTTACACGTTCTTTAAAGCTGTGGTAAACAACTATGCCTCTCGCTTGCCAGTTCATCTTTCTCTGTAGCAAGTCAGCCACCGAGGTTAGACTGTAGTTAAAGGCGTCCGTGTTATCACACCAAAGGATTGTGGTTTTCCCTTTACAATACCTTTCCCCGTAGAAATTGCACATCCGTTTCCACCAGAGACTGTGTTGTGTAGCCTGGCTCCAACAATGAATGCCGGTGGCTGTAAACCTCTTGCTGGTGAGCAGCGAGGTTGGCCCCCTTGCTTCTGTCTGTAAAAGTGCAAATCTTTATTTTACACAGGCTCAACCATGGGTTTTCAGATTGGCGTCCTTGGAAATCATAGAAATTTACGGTACAGAAGGCGGCCATTCGGCCCATCGTGTCCGTGCCGGCCGAAAAAGAGCCGTCCAGCCTAATCCCCCTTTCCAGCTCTTGGTCCGTAGCCCTGCAGGTTACGGCACTTCACGTGCATATCCAAGTACTTTTTAAATGCGATGAGGGTTTCTGCCTCTACCACCTTTTTCAGGCAGTGAGTTCCAGACCCCCACCACCCTCTGGGTGAAAAATTTTCCCTCGGCTCCCCTCTAATCCTTCTACCAATTATTTTAAATCTATGCCCCCTGGTTATTGACCCCTCTGCTAAGGGAAATAGGTCCTTCCTATCCACTCCATCTAGGCCCCTCATAATTTTATACACCTCAATTAAATCTCCCCTCGGCGGCCGCCTCCTGCTCCAAAGCCCTTGGACTATGGGGGACTGTAATGAAATATCCAAGTCCGATCCCTGTATTTGGTGACTTCGTAGCATGTTATTTCTGTTCTTAAAAACGAATAGAAAACACTCGCTGGCCAACGATTGCCCTTTTCATTTGGGCAGTTGGCAAGTCTTTCAGAAGTCAGTAAGGGGATGCCTTGGAGTGGCTATCTGTAGGATTCCCCCCTTCCCCACGTAGAGTTCAAAGGCCGCGGGGCTAAACGACAGTTCCGATTTTAGTTAGAATTAAAAGAATTCACAAACACCAGCAAGATACCACACGACACATCTGATAACTTGCAGTGTGTGACTTGGCTAGCTGTCACCCCCGAGTCTTTGTTTGCCCAGCTCCTTCTGGCAAACTGATTAACATCTTCTGGTGGTCAAAAAACGCAAGTATGTTTACAGAGCTCTGCACACCGCCAAGCAGAGACGACTCTTGTGCTTTCAAGTTGCAAGCGATTTAATTCCGAGGCAGCGAACAAAAATATTTGATGCCTCCGTGAACAATAGGCCATTGAGTCTTGCTCCGTCCCAGCAGCTTTCCTAGATCGCTTGATGTGCAGGCTCCAGTTCACCGATCACAGAAACCCCACAGTGCAGATAGAGGCCATTTCGGCCCATCGAGCCTGCACCGACGCATATCCCACCCGATCCCTGTAACCCCTACACCAACACATATCCCACCCTATCCCTGTAACCCCACGTATTTAATCCCCCTAACACTAAGGGTCAATTTATCATAGCCAATCAACCTAACCCGCACATCTTTGGACTGTGGGAGGAAACCGGAGCACCCGGAGAAAACCCACGCAAACACGGGGAGAATGTCTGTGTGGAGTTTGCACAGTCACCCGAGGCCGGATTCGAACCCGGGTCCCTGGCGCTGTTTTGGTCTCCTTACTTAAGGAAGGATATAATATGTTGAGGATATAATATGTTGAGGAAACATGCAGATTTTGACTAAAGGTGAAGCTTCTTTGCACAGGGGTTAAAATTTTGATTTATCTCAAATGAACTTTTTTTGCAGCCCTGAGTTTTCTCCAGTGAGGGTCTTTGGTACTTTTCCATTTCTGGTACCCGTTGTCAATATAAAGTGCTCCTTGGTCACGATGCAGAGTAAAATTATCTCTGATCTGCTGCCGTCCCAGCATCTTGGGTGTGCCCCTTCCTGATGTATTCTATATACTGGTTAATCTGTAGCCTCTCTGAATGAGACTGCCAAGTGAGGGACAGTTTTGTGTTGTGGGTTCATGCCCATTAGCACCTGGATAGAGACTAGCCCAAACGTGTATATTTTTAATCTCGTCTCCTTCCTCACCAGATAAAGACTCTGATTCTAGATTGAATTTGAACCTTCGTCCCAATGTCTTGAGTTTCTATAAAACACTCGGTCCTCTCTGATCTCGAGTATGAATGTTGTCGCAACGAGTAACACAATCCTCCAATTCCAGCCACTTGTGGTCGATCCTTGATAACTCTTCTAAAACATCTGTTTGCTTTTCCTAGGAGACAATCTACAAGAACTACTATAAGATCATCTTTAAACCGGAACAGTTTACGTCTTATCTGTTGTCCCCGGAGGTTGGATTTTCCAGTTATGAGCTGGTAGGAACACCTCAGAGCACATCTAAAGGTGAGGGTGAGGGGTGGTGATCAAGTAGAAGCAGCGTCTATCCTGCTAGTTACACCATGTATTTCGCTTTCTGCTCCGCTGCCAGGGCTTGTGGGGGTGGTGCGAGCACACTGAATGCAAAGTAGAATGCTCTTCCAGAGAGCCAGCATGCATATGATGGGTTGAATGGCCTCCTCCTGTGCAGTAATATACTAATTCTATATGAAATAGAAGGTTGAATACCAGAAGTGAGAGAACCATGGGAGTTCAAATAAAGACACGGGGCTAGAAATTCGACTCTGGCGGTGGCGCCAAACGGGTGGTATTGGATCGGCGGTCCGTTATCCACAGCACCTGTTCCAATACGGAGTATCAGGCGCTGCGGATAAGGGGCGGCCGATCTGATACCGCCCGAGGCGAATTCCTAGGCCTCGGGGTTACTATCGGCTTTGACCGGATGAACCGGCAGCTTTGTCCTCGGCTGTTTTGGATCCTCACAGAAGCAGGCGATGCTTGGTGGGATAGTGAAAGTAACCAGGGTAGTACTTTCCGATCACGCCAGGGGGCAATGAGACCTGGGCTGGAAGCTCTATGAAAGGCAAACTTAGGATTGATGGCAAGAAGTATTGCCTGCACAAGAGGGTGATCAATGGATCTGTTTGAGAAACGGCTTAAGATGCCGTAATAGGGAGACGGTAAGGTTGGTATCCTGCAAGGATGAAATCAAATGGGCTGCAGCACCATCTTCATCTGAATCTATCTTGTGATTTTCCCTACTAGGCTATGCTGTGGCAGTGCAAGGCCTAACGAAGGTACGCCTCAATAATATATGGATTTTGGTATGTTCTGCTTGGCAATGACGTGCATTTTTTTCCTGCCAATTGGAAACTAGAAGCCATATTGCAAATTACTGGAGGCTGTATATAAATTGGGGGGAGGGGCTGAATATAATGTGTTGCTTAACTTTGTTTGTTTGAATCCCTCCCATTAGGTTAGACTTGATCACTTTTTGTTCACGGCTACCCTGAACGGTACCTTGTCACCAAGCTTGCAGATACCAAAAAAAAAAGGTGTGCTAAATAATTAGCAACGTAACCAAATTTCGAAGGATTTGGATAGTTTAGGTAATTGGGCCAGTGGATGGCGGACACAGTTCAGTGTGCAAAAGTGGAAGCTTGCTGTGCCACTTCAAGAGGGCATAATGTGTAGAAATGGCGAGTTGCTTTACCTGAAGGACATTAGGGAACCTGTTGCATTTTTTTTTTACAACAGTTATTAAATTCAGTTTCACAAATTGCCATGGTGTTATTTGAACACATGACCTTGGGATTGCTTGGTACCATATCCACTACACTACCATCCCCTTATGACCATTAATCCAGGCAAACTGTTCGCAATGTCAATCAATTCAATTATATAGGTACAGCTTTTTAAAACTAGGAAATGGGAGTTGGCCTTTATTGCAAAGGGAATAGAGTATAAAAGTAGGGAAGTCCTGTTACAACTGTACAGGGCGTTGGTGAGACCACACCTGGAGTACTGCGTACAGTTTTGGTCTCCTTACTTAAGGAAGGATATACTCTCATTGGAGGCAGTTCAGAGAAGGTTCATGAGGTTGATTCTGGAGATGAAGGGGTTGACTTATGAAGAAAGGTTGAGCAAGTTGGGCCTATACTCATTGGAGTTTAGAAGAATCAGCGAGGATCTTCTTGAAACATAAGATTCTGAAGGGGATTGACAGGGTAGATGCAGAGAGGATGTTTCCCCTCGTGGGGGAATCTAGAACTAGGGGGCATAATTTCAGAATAAAGGGTCGCCCTTTTAAATCGGAAATGAGGAAACCTAGAAGATAGGAGCAGGAGTAGGCCATTCAGCCCCTCGAGCCTGTTCCGCCATTTAATGAGATCATGGCTGATCATCCAAATTCAGTACCCGGTCCCTGCCTTCTCCCCATATCCCTTGATCCCTTTAGCCTTAAGAAATATATCTAACTCCTTCTTGAATATATTTAATGAATTGGCCTCAACGGCCTTGTGTGGTAGAGAATTCCACAGGTTCACCACTCTCTCAGGCTGAAGAAATTCCTCCTCATCTCAATCCTAAATGGCCTACCCCTTCCGCCATCGGGAACATCCTTCCTGCATCTAGTCTGTCTAGTCCTGTTAGAATTTTATAAGTTTCGACGAGATCCCCTCTCATTCTCCTAAACTCCAGTGAGTGCAAGCCCAATCGACCCAATCTCTCCTCATACGTCATTCCTGCCATCCCAGGTATCAGCTTTGTGAATCTTCGCTGCACTCCCTCCATGGCAAGAACATCCTTCCTCAGATAAGGCGACCAGAACTGCACGCAATACAGGAAACTCTTGTTTAAATGGCACCTAAATATCCGGAATTCTCTCTTAACCGGCAAAATTCTCACTCCGAAAACAACACCTCAATAACCGGCAATGTTGCCGAGTCCGAGTCTCCCACAGTGGCCGAGTTAGTCAGTGGGGACAGTTCTCCAAATTGCCACTGCTCGGCTTCTTGGCGCTGTCGGAACACCTCAATCCCCCTGTAACAGGAGTCTGACTCTCCCGCGCTGCCGGTAGTCTCTTCTGATCTGCCATTTTACAGGGGTACTGTGTGTCTCCCACGCTGCTGGTAGTCATTGCATCGCATTACCCTCAACTGGCAGTACCGTACTTAATCAAGCATCTTCCACCATCCATTTAACACCACATTCTGTAGGTGAGTACCCAATTACTGTATACTGCACATTTCTTGATTTTTTTTATTTTTCTTTAAAAATAGCCTCGGTAGATAACCCTCTCCGTCATCCGGGATTTTTGACCAACTGGCAACACGTCGGTGCCGGATACCAAAGAGTTTCCTGTACTCAAGATGTGGTCTCACCAAGGCCCTGTACAACTGCAGCAAGACATCCTTGCTCCTGTACTCGAATCCTCTCGCTACGAAGGCCAACATACCATTTGCCTTCTTAACCACCTGCTGCACCTGCATGCTTACCTTCAGCGACTGGTGCACAAGGACACCCAGGTCTCGTTGCATTTCCCCATTTCCCAATCTATTGCCATTCTGATAATCTGCCTTCCTGTTTTTGCCACCAAAGTGGATAACCTCGCATTTATCCACATTATATTGCATCTGCCCAATCATCCAACCTGTCCAAATCATACTAGAGTTTCTCTGCATCCTCCTCACAGCACACAAGCCCACCCAGCTTTGTGTCGTCTGCAAACTTGGAGATATTACATCTAGTTCCTTTGTCTAGATCATTAATATATATTGTGAATAGCTGGGGTCCTAGCACCGATCCCTGCGGTACCCCACTAGTCACTGCCTGCCACTCGGAAAAAGACCCATTTATTCCAACTCTTTGCTTCCTGTCTGCCGACCAGTTCTCTATCCAAGTCAGTACCTTGCCCCCAATTCCATGTGCTTTAACATTACACGCTAATCTCTTATGCGGGACCTTATCGAAAGCCTTCTGAAAGTCCAAATACACCACATCCACTGGTTCTCCCTTATCTATTCTACCAGTTACATCCTCAAAAAATTCCAGTAGATTAGTCGAGCACGATTTACCTCTTATAAATCCATGTTGACTTTGTCCGATCCTGTCACTGTTTTCCAAGTGCTCTGCTATTACAACTTTTATAATGGACTCTAGCATTTTCCCCACTACCGATGTCCGGCTTACCGGTCTGTAATTCCCCATTTTCTTTCTACCACCTTTTTTGAATAGTGGGGTTACATTAACTACCCTCCAATCCATGGGAACTGTTCCAGAGTCCATAGAATTTTGGAAGATGATCAGCAATGCAGCTACTATTTCTAGGGCCACTTCCTTAAGTACCCTAGGATGTAAATTATCAGGCCCTGGGGATTTATCAGCCTTCAATCCTAACACCATTTCCCTACAAATACTGATTTCTTTCAGTTCCTCCCTCTCA